>NC_052615.1:27577446-27877446 GCF_016545825.1 Eucalyptus grandis | reverse complement strand
AGCGACGGCTCTTGACGGAGGGAGGTCCGTCAGTCAGTCGGGAGGCCAGCCGACCGCGACGGTCAACGGCCTAGAAGAATCGCGTGCGAGAAAAAAAAAAAAAAAGAAGAATTCAACGCTTGATCCAGGGAGATGAAAGTCAAAATGTTAGTGTTAATTAAATATTCGACGGGCTTCTGGTGTACTTCGGGAGATGCAACCGGGGGAGGGGGGCACTTTTGACTTTTCACTCCCCATCCAAAATGATTATTCTCGTTCTGGTTGTCATGTGGCAGATAATCACTATTAAAAGGAGGAGCAAGAGCTGATGAGTTTATTACTCTTCATCACAGTCAATATGGAAATTAGCATATTCAACACATTATTAACGGCTCTACCATTCTCGACAGAATACCTTATTGCAAACACGTTTTATTTAGGTCAAATGCGCCCGAAATTATGTTGGATAGATTTGTATAGGGGAATATATACGAGCTCGGCTATGCATGATATGTGCTTGAGACAAACCACGCAACATGGAAAAATACTTATTTTCCTATGCATAAGATCAAAAGGGCAATTAAATTTTGACTCGTCGTAAAAAAAGAAGAAATTTGAGAGACGCGTTGTAAACGAAATACTAATTTGAAGGATTGATCCGAATTAATAGAGTTATTCTAGGCACGTGAAATGGGGTTTTGCAGATTATGTTGACTAAAGAAAGAAAATTTTTAACAAATCAAATTGTGAAAACAGATACAAATTGATAAACAAGCTTATCCTAATTTTTATTTTCCCTTGCAAACTCAAAGTATGGCAAGGTATGTGAAACCGAGTTACAAAGTTATCGAAATACTGAAAAGTGGCATTTAATATCATTAAATATCATGATAATTATAGTTTAGCTCTAAGGTTTATTTTTATCTCGGTTAATTCAAATAGTTACCATTGCTTGATCTGGATTAGGCTTTGGCCACCATTGACGGTGGCTAGCAACGGCACCGCCACCCTCCATTAGCCACGTACAAGTCTGAGAATTTTTATTTTCCAAATTCCTTCTTATAAGAAAAAAAAATATTCTTGTGATATTATGAGTTCTCTTTATTCAAGCAACTGCTAGTTAGGGGGAGAGGGCAACACTTCACAGCCATTTATCAGCCCCACACCATGTCTAGTATGTTTTAAATGGAACAATCAAGATCGAGAAATAAAAAAAAAAATAAAAAATATCTAGCTACAAGATTTAATAGGTGATATTACAAAGATAAAAAGAGAATCAATCTATCGATATTATTATATTTTTAAGATTTTATTTATTTTACAAAAAATGGACGATTTTGAAAAGTTCTAATAATTTATTATGTTTCTTTTTTATGACCCAGGAACCCCCGTACAGCCAGTAGTCAGCGAGATAAATCCGGGAGGATGCTAATGGAAAACCTATCATCCCGACATCCCACGTAAAAGACCAAATGCCTCAATCAGGTCTCGAACTCCTCACTTTTGGAGAAGGATTAATTGAGCTCTTATCCAGCGGAGTTACCACGGCCGGTGGTTCTAATAATTTATTATATTCATGTTTATAGATAATACAAATTAATATCTTTAAAATATATATATTGGGGGGGCAAAATGACAATACCTGTGCAATGGTCGAAGGGGGGGAGTACTTTGCCTCCCTGAATTAGATAAGTGGAGGTAAACGTGCGGCCCTTAGTTTTTTTAACAGCGTTGAAGGCCTGTCCGTCCTTCTTTTCGGACAGTAAAGCTAAACAGTGTTAAAGACTTTAGACGGCATCGAAAAAGGTTTCTTGGCAAAGCGTACGTGTATCCGCGCGTCCCTCACAGAGGGACAGACAGAGATTGAAGAAGAGAGAGGAGAAAGAAGAGAGAGAGAGATTGTCTGTATTCCTAAAGGGGTGCGAATGTTGGAAGCTGAGGAAGCAAAACCAATACTCATGGCTCGAAATGGCGGCACCGCTAAACCCCACCCTTCACCTCCCTCTCTTATCATCACCACCACCACCACCACCTTCCTTTTCCATTGAGAGAGAGGAAGCTCTAGAGAGAGAGAGAAAGAGAGAGAGAGGGAGAGGGGACGTTCAGTGTCGTCCAAGTCTTGCTTCCTGATTTCTTGCGGTGAGGGCTAAAATCGAAGTAGCTTCAGCTCCAAGTCTTTTCCTTTTCTCTGCTCTCTTCCTTGGTTTTCCTTCTTCTGGGCGGTGCCATCTTGTTGATGGGAAAGGGCGCTTTTTGTTGAGACCCAGAGAGAAAGGAAAGGAAAACCAATCATGGGTACGAGGAACGGCAACGAAAGTGGGATGATGATGGTGGTTTCTGCTGGGGAGGAGGAGTGCGATGTCGGGCTGGGTCTGAGGACGCAACAACCCAAGAACGGTGACGGCTATTCTCGTAAAAAGACGACCCCGGTGATGATGTCCATGTCCTTGCCTCCGCCGCCTCATCATCATCATCCCCACCACCATCACCAACATCACCACCATCCTTACCACCAGCAATACACGCTGTCGCCATCATCCTCCGGTAGAGGAGGAGTTGCTGGTGGTGCTGGAGAGTATTATGGCGGTTTGGGTGGGTCCGTCTTCTCGGGCGCGAGCAACCATCACTTAGCGTGCGTCGGTGAAGAAGCAGCGGCAGCAGCCACGCTGCTCGCTGCTGGCTCTGCCTCTGCTGATTCTTCTTCTTCCGCTGCCGCTGCTGCTGCTCCTGTCTTTGACTCCTCAGGTAAAGTTGCTTCCTTTTCTCTCCTCCCCTTATCAGAACTTCTCAGCGATCTTTTTTCTTTATTATCAGCAAGAAAAAAATAACGGTTCTTTATGTCTTTTTGGAATTGAGGATATGACTGCAGATGGACTAGGGAGGCGTGAGTTTTCTGTAGCTTTTGTTGATTTTCCTTTGGGAATAATTGGGGTTGTTCGGTTGCAGGAAAAATGGCAGCATCTACAAATGCGAGAGTACCATTTACAGCAGCACAGTGGCAAGAGATGGACATGGAGAGACAGAGCATGATGCTCAAGCACATGCTGACCTCTGTGCCTGTGCCTGCTGGTCCTGAACTCATCTTGCCCATCACCAGATCCCTGCCCACAGTTCTTCCTCCCCAGTCCAACAGTAAACATTTCCTTGTCCTCTTCAACCTTTTTTTTTCTCTCTTGACGTCATTCGCGTCTTTCTTTATACTCGGTCTTTCACTTTTAACAGCTCAAACTTTTAAGTCAAGTTCATTTCTTTTCCCTTGAGATTTGCTAAAAAAGATGGTTTCTTTATCTGGCTTTCCTTAGGGGGTTCTGATCCAGAGCCGTGGAGGTGCAGAAGAACAGATGGGAAGAAATGGAGGTGCTCGCGAGACGTGGCTCCTCACCAGAAGTACTGTGAGCGCCACTCTCACAAGAACCGTCCCCGTTCAAGAAAGCCTGTGGAATTGCAAGCTGATTACACAAAAGCCGCCAACGCCACCACCAAGAAAAGCAACGTCACCACCACAAACTCTCAATCCCTCAGCTCGTGCCAAAATCCTCAATTCCTCAACCAGACACCAATCCCATCTTCAGTTTTCCCCACCGCGGCGGCCTCAGCTTATGACCAACCCAGGTGAGCAAAGAGAAGAATTTCTTTAAATGAAACAAAAAGAAAAAGGAAAAAGGAAAACCCCCTATAACACGAACCCTAGGCCCGAATTTTTTAATCGATTCAAAAAATTCATTGCATCCCTCGTGCTTATCCAGTGGGCAATGAATGTTGTGCACATCTTTCTCTGTCTTCCTTTTGTTGTTTTGTGCGTAACTATCTGCAAGCCTCTTTTAAAGCTGTTTTTGTTCTGGTCGGTTCTGACGCTCGTGAAGGGGCTTGGAGTGGTTCATGAAGGCCGAGACCATCCCCAGCCAAGAAGACTATCACCATCACCAACAGCCTATGCATGCCGCCTGCAACAGAATCGACCCATTTCATTTGAAGCAGCCACATATGCCCCTGAGCTCATACTCTGATTATGGAAGTACCCACGAACTGCATGAGACCAGGCATTTCATCGACGCATGGTCAGCCCCGCACAGAGACGACAGCTCAAACAGGGCAGCCTCTGTTTCTGCAGGCAAGAAGATGCCCGTTTCCTCCCTCAGTTTGACGATGTGCGGGATTGGAGAAGAAGACAGCAAGAATACGGACATGGGCCCGGGTTTAATGGGTGGAGAGCGCGAGAAGTCAGGGGATCTGAGGCCGCCGCACTGGATGATGAGCCCCGCCGGGTCATGGATGGGTTCAACGACGCCGGGCGGGCCGTTGGCTGAGGCTCTTTGTCTGGGGACTGCAAATGCAAGTTCCGCGAGAATGGCGGCAGCATGCGAGGCGACTCCTCAAGGTCGCATTAGTGTCACCCCTACTAGCAGTAGGAGCTCCAGTAAAGATGAAGGGCATGAGCTTAATCTCATAAGCTGAAGGATAGCTCCATCCTTTCGCCAATGAAGGTCAGGTAGAACTGGATGGTTTTTTTGTTTTTTGAGTTGATGATACAATTGAACAGTGAGTGCAACAAAAAAAGGAATGTTATTTTCGATTCGTTTATATGGTCTGATCCAATTTGTTCGATATGTTTTCATATGTTTTCATCTTAGGATCGAAGTACTTTCTTTCAGGTGCTCTGTAATTGTTCCTTTGCCTTGCTGATTTCCATGTGTCCATTTTTATCGTTGTTTGTTCACGGCTGATGTGTACTTATTGCGAAATGATGACACGATGCTCTTGCTTCTGCTAATCATGAATCGGTTCCACATTCATTCTGAGTTATTTCCCGGCTGGTAAAGTTCGTGATTTGAATTTGGTATGGCTGCAATGGTCCTTGCCAAATGCCCATACAAAAGACAAAAAGCTTGTGCAAGTCGTGAAGATATTTTTGCATCTGCACAAATTCGTACCTTCTATTGTGGACCTTCCTGGGAGTAAGTTCGATTAGGATGAGGCGAGCAGTGGAATCGGAATCGTACGATGGTAGGTTAGCTTTCATCAGACATCGGGATTCAGGAATAATGTCACATCCTACGTGGAAAAAGGATCATGAGCCTATAAGGAAGAACTCGGGTCTAGTATGTTTTTGAGGCCGACGTTTTCGATTCGACTTAAATCATAGGACGATTCAATTTGCAAGGAGATATTGATTGGTCGCGAGTTGGCCATCATGCTGTTACTTAAAAGGGACTGAATGCATCTGGAGACCTAACACAACATTCTGAAATCTTGTGGAGATTTCGAAACTGCACCTGGTGATGGACCTTCCGCGGTGGCGGGTCGAGAGGACCGCCAATCTGGCAAATTTATGTGCGCATTGGGTCGGCAACTGGAAACGAGCGGGCTCGGCCATGTTTGCTCCCCTGTAGAGCCGACCTGGCCCGCCCGAGCTGAAGGTTCTGCACATGGTTTTATTCGATAATTCGTTTCGTGGGCGGGCTTGGGGAAAGGATTGCTCTAGGCCTGAAGTTGGCCCGATTGGGCCCAGCACACCCAATCGAATTGTTCCGATCCGAAGTGAAGTTCTAGGCATATTGACCCAGTAATTCAACTGTAGAATCCTTGTGTTGGCGGGGCTTTGGAACACGCTATATTTTATGTTTGATGAGGTGTCCTTGTGGGAAAATGTTAGGCAATGTAAATTTGTGTCCTTCATATGTCAGTCAATGAAAGAAAATGGCAAAATGTAGGAATACATACAAAACCAAAATCCTAGAACTTCCTTATATGCCTAGCCGGCAAGGAAAGTAGATACTTTGTCAAGTCAGACAGTAAAGCGACTCAACAAAATCAGGGGTACTTAAAGTCGACAGTGAGCACAATCATGATTTTCCTAACCCTCAATCGGAAAGGTCCTTCCTCTTTTGAGCCGGTGATGGGCAAAGAGGAATTCAAATCCCCGACGCAATGGTTCGTAGCCACGTATTCTAATCCTTTGTGTCCCTTTGTCTTTAAGCAATTCATCTTGAATTTGTTTAGATTAGAAACCCCTTTCTAATCGATTCACCTACGTTTAGATCTTAGACACATGTTTATGACACTTGACCTTTTTTTTTGTGAGGCATTACTGCTGATGATGAACTGGAGCACAATTCCATACAATGATGAGAGAGTTTAGTATGCCAATTAAGTTGGGTTAGGTGACTGGCGAGATAAAGACAAGGGCAAAATTTTGGTGGGACCGCAGTGATGCCCCGCTAATGCTGTCAGAAATTTAAATTTTAAACAAGTGGGGACTCTAAGATTAAATCATCAGACCCACCAAAGCAAAAGGAGCCAAGTTAATCATGGGGTTAGAATCTTTCTGCTTACCCATGTTTAGGAATTAGCACATTTATTCAATATGCCTGTCGGCCTAGGGGAATGAGACATGGTTATCTCCTTCAAGCAAAGCATCCCATTGTTTTATAGCTTTAGTTAGGAGCAAAAAGAGTAGATCTTCATGGCCCATCTACAAGCATGGTACGGTGCAATCTCTCTCCTTGATAAGTTTATTTAAGTGGTCCCCTTGGTAAGCATTTGGAATTTAGGCATGTTTAGGTCAAAAGCAATTTCCTTAGGTATGCTAATAGCTGTAGGGAGAAGGTGCAATCCGCTTACTTCAGAGGAGGAAAAAACAAGATCTAAGTATGGAATAATAGGTGGGAGTCTGTGCTCGTAATGAAGAGGATGGTGGAGCCATGTATTGAGCAAAGCCTTGGAAGTCGCACGTCTCGAAATCCGTTTCACTTAGCTGTAGCTTTCCGTACTATAAGTCTATAATATAGGTATACTTTACTGTATCTACTATAAATGTTGTTCATGTGGCTTGAATCCGCCATACCTTTTCTCAATGTTAGACTTTTCTTTTTCTTATTTAATCTAATGTTGGAACTTTCAAAAACCCACTCATTCTAATCACAACGTCTCTCACCATGTTACTTGCTTTTCTTCCCACATAGACTGTTACATCAGTGTTTATCGAGCTGATATGATGATGCAGTTTGCCACGTCACTTCTCCTATTCAGTAAATCTCGTTATCCTTTCTCTTTTAGTTTTTCATTTTCTTTTCGGATCAAAATAAGGAAAGAGATGTGACATGAAAACCGTGTGTAAGTCACCTGAATGATGGTATCACAAATCTAACGTCAAGTTACCCTGAATTATGGTCACGCCAGCTAATGGTGTTAGAACTCTTGATGGAACGAATGCATTTTGAGTGAATTATTAAAGATTTACGGACTACGTTGACCCCCTAAAAAAAAAATTCAAGAATCGCATATATCCCGAAAGTAGATGCATGTGTAAAGATATATTCTTTTGGGCAATAGTAATATTTCTTATGTTTGTGTTACATCCACGAATGAGTATAAGCTCCATGTTACATCAAAGCATGAGTTGCCTAAGACATAACTTCAACTTTCAGTTTGCTGGGACTGCCCAGACATGAGTTTCAGTATCAGTAAATGTCAATTTATTTCACGAGTTGCAGAAGCAATAATGTCGCCACTGAAGCAGGTACGCATGGAGGGTTCAGATTCTTGCACCCAAACCGGGACATGCTGCTGTATATTCATGAAGTGGCGTGCCCTGTGCGTGACTCTCACAAATGCTTTGGTCAAATCCAATTCCATTAAAAGCCTTCCCAGAACTTTAACACCATTCAATTCCCCTAGTGAGAACAAGAACAAAATGGAAGAAGTACAGCAGAAAGAAAATTCAAACTAAGAATCATCTTCAAATCGTTCCCTCCATAATAAGGCTGGCATCGCGAACACTTGTCTTGCTAATTTCCCTCACCTAAACCACCTCAGGTCCGTCGTCGAGCATGGCGAAATCTCGCCGCCGATGCTCTCCCCGTAACATGACAGATTCGATCTGTGTTCGCCCCCGTAGTTGTAGGTACATGACAGATTCGATCTGTGTTCGCCCCCGTAGTTGTAGGTGTAATTCCCGCTGTAAACGCTCTTGAAGCTCGGGCTCCTCAAGTTCTGGCTGAACCCGCCGGGCCCATACCCTGCCCCGAAGCCGCCGTGTGGGTCCGGGGCTGGATATGACAATCTCTTTTTGGCGGACCCGGTGCGGTCCCGCTCCGGGGTGGATGGCCTCTGCCTCGGTGCGCTCTGTGACCGGGACCTGGCCTTGGCGGACTCGGTGGCGGCCATGTAGTTCGGAACGGCCATGGAGTTGCGGTGCAGGAAGGCTAGGCTTGGGGTGTTGGCGGCTGAGTAGCACTGGTCTTCCCGGTAGCAGCGGGGGCTCGCCGACCGGACCTGGATGGGCCGGGCCTTGGCGGGTGAGGGGGTTATGGGGGAGTGGTGAAGGGAGGGGTTGGAGTGGTGCGAGTGTGACCTGTGGAGCGGTGAAGCAACGGAGCGCGGGGTCGGGCTGGGGCTCGGCTGTCTATGGAAGTGATTCTGATGGAATGACCTGCGGTGGTTCCTCGGCGTGGAGTGAGAGTAGGGCCGGGAGGTGTCGATCTCGACGGTCTTGATCGGGTCTTTCTTGTCGGTCGAGGCTCGGCTCTCGGTCTCCCACACCTTGGTGGCCATCCAGCGGTCCAGCCATTTGGTTCGCTCTTCAAGCTCGGTTTCGTTCCCGGCCGATGGGTGCCTCCGAGATCTCCAAATCTGGGGGAATGTGAAAGAACTTGAAGTGATCAGTGTCTATTATCCGAGACCAGAACATGTAGAACCAGCAGGTAAAAATCAAAGTAGTAAACAGAGATTGCAATGAAACGGAGCTCAAAACTTGATGTGTTCCATCTCAGCTCGATTCGACATGATATGAATGCGTAACTCGCGGGAATTCGAAAGAAAGTGATTGTGCACTCATTTCCTCGATTTGGGTCGACAACAAAATCAATTAACTACCACCAGCATAAAGAACAATTCGAGTCAACTGGTGCTTATCGAGCTCTACAACAGATGAATACAGTCTCCTTGTTGCCTTAATGCAGAAAGAGAAACCTACCTGCTGAGAGAAGGCCTGAGAAAGTAATTTCTCTCGTTGCGAAGCAATCTCCTTGCCACTCTGCAACAACGCCTCGACGTCCTCCATTTTGAATGAATGCTCGTCCCAGAAGTCGGCGGTGCAGCTTGTATTCCTCGACTGTAGGTGAAAGCAAAACCGAAACGAGCTCGATCAATGCACATTCAAAAGAAAACACTCCTGCTTTGTCTCCCAGGAGACATCGAAAAGACTAGCGAAGTAACTCGGTCACATACAACTGATCTCCTCTCGCGAATGTCCTGCAGATAAGAGGACTCCCACAGGTTGTTGGTCTCGGGATCGAACATTGACTTCCTACTCCCCTCATGCGAGAGCCTCGCTCGCTGATCCCGCATCCGGTCCTGGACTCGGACCAGCGCTTGCATGCACTGAAGCGTCAGCTTCGCTTGCTTCCGGACATTGTGGCCTCTCACCAACGCCTGGAGCTTCACGAGCCCCTTCAGCGCTCGGAGCGCTCTCCTCGCCTTCAAGAAACAAAAAGAGCACATGAACCTTAACTTCCAGGGATTAATTCTTTTTAACTAGCTTCTCAAAACATCAAATTTTGCAGGATTGGGTTCTATGCCTAAGGTTCGTATTGAGCCAACACATGGTTTGGCTTGAAAGGGACTGCTCGGGAGAGAACTGAACCGATGCTGACTAATGTTAAAAGCCTCAGAAGTGAAGTCAGTTTCGAGACAATGTCGACAAAGTGCAACTAAACTACCCAAGATTGGGATACATTTTTGCTTTCTCTTTTGTATTATACTGGTTTAGCCTGATAAGTTTTTGACGGGGTAGTCTTAAGAAGCTGAACAAATTTTTAATTTTGACTAGGTTTCTGACTCACCAAGTAACCTCTGAAAGCTGTCTGAATGATTACGGCAGCACGGTTCTCCTTGGGCAAACCGGAAGGAGGCCTGCTCAGCCGGGCGATCTCCATGGCCACCTGCGCAGTCGCCACCGCTGCCTCAGCTGCCGCCGCGGTGGCCGCGGCCACTGCAATCGCGTGCCTCTGGTCGTCCACCATTATAGGATTTACCACCGTACAAATGTCAGCCGCTGCCGCCGCCGCCGCCGCCGCTTCCTTCGTCTCGCAATCGGCAGAGTGGTTACCGCCGGCCTTACGGAACAGCCATCTTCTCTTTTCTCTCTTCTGCACGACAAATTGTGTATATATTTCCAAATCTGTAAGCAGCTCTTTTTCACCATTAACGAGCATTCCACTTAACTAGAAGATAAAACCAAAAGAAGATAAGACCATTTCAAGTAGACTTACTTCAGCAGCTAAAAGTCATCAAAACAGAGAGATAGTTAAAGAAACGATGAAAAGGGACAAGAGCTGAGAATGAAGTCATACCCTTTCCTCATCTTCTTGCCCACATTCTTCTCTCCTCCTGCCACTTCTCTTCTCGTTATCTTTAGCTGGAGACCTGAAAGCCCTCTTGACTTTGGTCAACCAAGAAGTACCCCCATTCTTCCCCATGGGGGGAAAGCAACACCAACAAACACGCACACAGAAGAAGCAAAATAAAGCTCTCTCTCTCTCTCTCTCAGATTCAAAGTCAGAGCAAAGATGGAGGCGTCATGGGGAGGACGAGGTGGCGAAGCCTTTTTACATTATTGCTGAACTGTGGGACTGAAGAGATGCAGAGAGGGACTGGGGTTTATTTATGAAGAGCCCAAAGCGACTGAGCCAGTGCGAGCTCCAACAACACACCTCTCTCTCTCTCTCTCTCTCCCCCACTCATCCTTAACTTGAATGAAAGCTTTTAGCTAGGTAGGTGTTTTGTTGGGCCATTGGAAGTTAAAAACTCCAAAAGATATTCTTATCTTTTACCAAAAAAAAAAAAACTCCAGAAGAAAAAGTAATAATAAGAGGGTGACAATATAGTAATCATATGTGTGGAGTGTCAGAAGGGATTGGTAAGAACCATGTAGAAATAGTATTCTGAGGGAGGGGAGGGTGAGTGGACGTGAGGGAATTTCAATGCAGTGCAAGAATCCAAAAGAAGACCCCACTTATAAAATTGAAAGGTACTTTCGATTTGGAGCGAATGGCTTTTCGCCTTCTGTGAAGAGGAGGAGGAGGAGGAGAGGTGCCTAAATTAAACATTAAAATCAGGGAAAAGTACTGACCCGAGTCTCATGCCTTCACGTGCCCGCAGTAGCCGAAGGGCAAAGGACGAGTTCCTTTTCAGTTTTGGTTTTCCGTTCTCCCCCCTTTTTTTCCATTTGCCGCTTTTCTTTTTTTTATCTTTTATGAACGTGGGGGTTGGACCAATCTCTTATCAAATTATTCTGATTGAATGAATAGGTCAGGATAACCTGTCAAATGGACCTAAGATTTTTGTGATATTGGGGGTGTCAATCAACTCGACAACCCTTTAAAAATTCGTTAAGATCTTGCGAATATTTTTAAGAAACGGTATCAAAGCATCAAAAGGGTATGATCCAAAAAATTATGCGGATGAAATTATATTTTCAAAATGAGTATTTTGGATCCATCCATTGAAACAGAAATCTTATTCTCAACATGATCACAATTTCCTGAGAATATGCATTATAGAAGGGAAGTTGTTCTACATTAGCATTAAAGGAATTTTTTAGAAAAACCAACTAAAATGGGACTCTTTACTTTACTTAGTTAGGACAACCTCAACCAACCTCTTTATTACCTTACTTAATGTAAGTAGGCACGTATACATCAGTTATCCGAATCCTTAGCTTGATTAGCATCAACTAATCCCAAAATATTCTGGGTGAGCATTATTTAATCATCTCCCTTTTTCTTAATGCAGAAAGAGAGAAACTGTTTTCATAATGGGTGTCAAGAAAGCATAGCGAGAAGATGGAGCGAGTTATATATGAAAAGATATTAAAGTGAGAAAAAAAAAAAGAACACCGCGAAGATCAATGTCTAGGGCAGATTTCCAGCTAAGGAACGATGAAATAAAATGAGCAGAGCGGTTCAGGGCATCGAAGGACGGTGGTGCTGTGCTGGACTTATCATCTTTGCTCGGTGGACCGGTCAAACTGTCTCAGATTCTCCTCATCGTACATTCCAAACTAGATTCTTTGTCTCGTTCCGGGATGAAGTAAGAAATGTGGCTGCAGCCTCTGCTGCTTATGACTCTGACGTAAACTCTAATTTTCACAAACCCGATATGTTTTCCCGCCTATTTTGTCTTGAAATTTCCTTTTGTTAAGCGTACGGATGGAGTGAGAATAGATCACTCTACTTTCTTTCGCAAAAGGGGGGAAACAAGTAATAGGGCTGATGGATCTTGCCAACTAATCTTAACATTGTTGATAATGTCCGGTTTATGTGATTTCATGAAAATATAAACCAACCCTTAATGATTACAAGCGTCCTGACCTTTGCAGACTGTGTATATTATGCAAAGGATATACTATCCAGTAGATTAACATGACATCGATCATTCAATCATTAACTTTTCAATATAATTTCATTAAAATAAAAGGTACTTTTGATTTTGGGCATGGCTCGTCTCATATTTCTCCAAACCCCTTCACGAGGCTTGTGCCTGTCATTTAACTATTTTCTCTTCTAAGCTTTTAGCTATATGTGGACACAAAAAAATAATCTAGTTATGGATAAACACATGCCTAACACGTGAATAAGAACAAATATGTGAACAGTACATGAGCATGAAGGATACTATGCGCGGCACACGACATATGCCAGCTTATCGACAAACATAGGGATTAACATGTGTTAATCGACATTGGTAGTCATCATTGCCATGTCCAGTTATCGAAGCACGATGTCGAATAATTGGTACTTGCCGAGTTAAGCATCAACGATTAATGATTATCAGAGAGATGTTGAAATGCAATTTCGACACTTGAAAATGACAAGACAATTAAGGTCAAGGGCACACATGTTTCAAGGGAACAGTTATTACTTAAAAGTAGGATTATGAGACAATCATTGTTACAAGAAAGAATCGTTGGAGGTTTGTTTGTTAAAACAAACAGAGAGTTTTCTTTGTCCCACATAGGAAAAGTGGGAGGGAGTGGGCTAATTTAAAAGTGCGGATTTTTCTTTTTGCAATTAAAGGAATGATTGGGTGGAGCTAGACCCCACCATACCCGCGTGCTATTTATTTATTTATTTATTTATTCAAAGGTTGCCTTTTAATTGGAGAATTTTCGGAAATGAAATATAAAATGAAAATTCGAAATTCGAAATTCTATTTTAAAAAAAATTACTTATTCGTTTTGCAATTTTTTCTGAAATGTTGCAATTGTTCGGTTTTCAACTTCTTCCAAAGAGTGGCATTTGTTTATCCGAACAATTTTCTAAAAGACATGTTTGTTAATTCTTTGGCAATTTTCACGAAGAATTGCAAGATTGTTTCATATATATACTTGTTATTTTCGGAAAGAAAAATGTGGTCATTTTTCGAGTTTTATTTCTGAAAAACTGCAACCAATTTTTCGATTGTTTTCCTAGAGAGACTCTGGAGAAATACTAGAATTGCTATATAGTATTTTCATCTGAGACTTTATTGTATCCTGGAAGATTTTTGCCGGTGACAATTAGCAACGTTGTGGGGCAAATAAATCCTTAAAGAAAGTGATATCACGCCTCAAAGTCCGAGTTGTTTTACTCGATCCGATTTCATTGTTCAACTCATTTCGAAGCCATATTTTCCAACAAGAAGATCATAGAGTAGTTCACACCTGGCAATGAAAACCATTTGAAAACATGGGTGCGAAGCTTGTGGAGAAATAGAAACACGGAGGCGATCAATGGAAGTTACTTGAGGATGTGCAATCGTTGGAAACCGTCAAAAGATAGTTACTTCAAAACCATTATAAAATACCACTAGTCCATCAAAGAAGCCCCAGCACAAATCAAATCAAATATCATCTTTCAATTATCTTTAACTTTCTTACAATGTACTTTTAATTTCCCTAATTGTAGTTCTTCGATTTGCATTGTCAATTAGATTCCAATGTGTATCTTTATCCTAAATGCTATATTGTCAATTAAAAATTCGGCATAGTGTCTTTACCTTTACACTCTCAGGCTATGTCGATCAATAGAATCTGGTTACATTTTGTTATCCCAGTGAGTTTGTACCTTTCAGATCTTGTTGTGATTAAATTTTGATACGATCTGAGTTTGTGTGATTAAATTCGAATACCAAAGTGTTGATTCCTTTTGATTGTGTTTGTGATATTTTCTATTCGGAGTTAACGCAAGACCCTAATTTCCTTAAATAAAAGCTGAAGAACTACTTTTGATCAAAGATATTTTGTCGTGGAACATTTCTGACAAAACACTAGTTGTAGTATATTTCTAAGTAGACAAGTCTCAACTCGAGCCTCCGGCCATTGGAAATTGTCGAAACTCGACATTCTACCAAGGTCCCTCCTCCTTGAAATCGAACCATGTAATGACGAATAAGACTCGATGTGGTTATTTCAATATATTCCTCATTAAGATACTCTTCATATGCCCGCGCACACTAGAGCTATCATTTTCAATCATCGGTGCATGCTATTTTTGTTTAAGCGTCAATTTTGGGGGAATAAAAAAATAGCACTAACTTTATCTATTGACACATTTCATTGGATTCAATTTCATCCGAAAATCGACTTTGGCGCGCCTTTTTTAACATGTCTTACGTGAGAGTTTTCTTTCTAAATTAACTTGTCAAGGATGAGATGTCCGTCACTTTTGCAATCAAGACAAAATCAAATTCAAAGAATCATAGAGTTACAGTTTTTGACTCAAAAACTAATTCCAACTTATGGGACCACAGGCTTGGACACACAAGTAGAAGGTAGATGAATGTGTTAGCATCAAAAGAAAATATACTTGATCAAAGTCCATAAATATTGCTCTATGTGAGGATTGCGATTTGGCAAGCAAAACATGTCGGTTCTCCGAAGATTGGAAGAGAACCAAAGAAAGGAAAATTAGAGTTGGTGCATACAGTGGTGGTGAGTATGATAGCAAGGTATTAAAGCAAACTCTTTTGTTTGTGAGTATTACATTACTCCATGGTGACTAAGAGAAGAACACCTACATGATACAACCAGAACATTTCCCAAAGCCTAAAACTTGATACGAAGGTGTAATTTAATTTTAAAATTTGTAAAAAGTTCAATCAAATTGTATAATTTGTTGAGTTGGTGCAATTAAGTCCTTTTGCTAGTTCTGTTCAATTAGGGAATGGAAAATGTTAACGTGACTTCTTCGAATCATTTTTCTCTCCACATGGAAAATATCTTAACGTCCATATTCCATGTGTCCAAAATTACGTCATTTTGGATTCAAAACGGCATCATTCAACTCTTACCCCAAGTATTTGTTCGTTCTTCTCCCTTTTGTGCATTTCGTTGCCCAGACTTTTATTTTTCCCTAAATCCCAAGTTTTGAGTCCTAAACCACAGGCGAGTCAGCAAAAGTCCCAAATCAAAGGTCTGAGATATTCTTTGTCAATCGCGATTCTGTGCAAGTCATCCCTTCTTATTCACCATGTTATGGCGGCAAATCGAAGAATGGGGGTGGCATGTCTTCTCATCGTGTGCAAGTCATCTCGCAGAAGCGAGTCCGTGCAAGTCTCAAATTGGTGCGAGCCCTAAATCACATGCTTCCTTCTGTACCATTGCATGGCTTTGCATTGCTCAGTGCAATGAGCATTGGGCCGATCGCCCAAAATGACATAGTTTCCATAGAGTATAATCTGAATCCTTTTAGCCAGACTTGAGGTGCTGACCCAGCAGGAGGTTGAAATTGTTTTGTGAAAATATAAAAGACAAGGTGTTTCCATTGCTGTCTTCATTATTTCATTATTTCATGGAAAATGGTTCTCTCTGAAATGCTAAGAATATAATAAATATTTGCTACTCTATTGTTATTTCAGAAACAAAATCGCATGTAAGATAATTGGAGAATACCCTTGTCAAACATTGGCTCAGCAAAGGATCGAAACTGGCCAATGACAGACTGCTTTCGTATGGCAATCATTGTGCGAAAGAACCAACATTTTTGGAAGAATCTTTTGTGTATACAGGTCTTAGATTATAAGGTTCCTATATTTAATTCGACATGATGGCTACATGCATATGCGTCTTTTTCCTTGTAGCTAAATTTATGTTTGATCCAAAAGATTAAGGGCTCGTTTGGTTCCGCTTTGGGGAAATGCCTTTGGGAGAATGCAAATAACTTCGAAGTAAAGGGGTTTTCCGAAATGCTAGACTGTTTGGTAAATTATAACTGAAAAGTGTTTTAAGAAAATGCAAGACTATTTGGTAAACATATATTTGAAAAGTCCTTTAGTGTGACCAAATTAAGTATTTTAGTAATTGCAAAAAAGAAATAATGACTATATAACATTTTACATTTTCATGTTGAGAGTAATGTAAAAGATATATATTACTAAATTTATTTAAAAATTATATTAAAATAATTTGATTATAGATTAGATGCAAAACTCAAATTTTGGCCTAGGGTTCTTTTAGGTTTGTTTTCAACTTTGAATAATTTTCTTTTAATTATTGTAGTATTAATCATCTTCGTTAATTAGTGATCATTCTAGTGTATTGATAAAAAGTTGAGCTATTGTTTGTCAAAAGATAAAAATGACCAAAAAAAAGAAGGTAAACCCAACATTTGCAAAGGGTTTTTATATTTCTTTTAAAAATAAAAATAAAATCCAATGAAACTTCGTCGCCGATCAACGGCGGTTGGGGTGTGGGGAAGATGATCGGTTTTAAAAAAAGAAGAAGTCAATGGATGAATAGTCCTGCTTTGGGCTTTCAGTATTTCAAATGTCAGCATTTGGCCAATGACACTTCTAAATGCTAAATCAAATACCTAAATTTTTTTTTCCAATGGGCTTTCTGGTCTGAACCAAACACCTAAATTTTTTCCCAAGGGGCTTTGGCCGAAAGCTCATTGAAAATCTTGAATCAAACGAGGCCTAAGAAAAAATTTCAAATAAGGGTTTTTTTTTTAAATAATATAAAGTGGACATTATTTCAAATAAAATATTGAAGTACCATCATTTTTTCAAATAAGGGTTTTAAGTAAATCTTGTTTTAAATAAGGGTTCAAAGTGGATATTAATTCAAATAAGAGCTTAAATGAGTTATATACGTTTCAAATAGGCCCTGGTCAATGGCATTTTCGTTATTTACTTTTTCTTGGAATTTCCCCTTTATTCCTTTTTTCTGGTTTTTCTTTTTCTTCCTTTTCACCAGTGGCCCTCACTTAGGGTGAGGCCATCCCTCACTAAATTTGGGTGAGGGTGGCCTCGCCAGCAGTTAACAAGGGATGGCCTTGCTCAAGCAATGCGACCCTTGCCTTAGTGGAGGTTGAGGCAAAAAAAGTTAAAAAATAATTTAAAAGTAAAATTGTATTTGGATGAAAAATGCCTTTTGATTTGTCAAAATATTTAACTAGTTGGAGACTAGTGGGGTTTAGCCCTTATTTGAAACAACTATGGTTACTTTAGATCCTTATTTAAAACAGTCTCAGTCTTATTAGATATAAGGTTTATTTAAGGTATTTATTTGAGAAAATGATAGCATTTTAAGTTATTATTTGGAATTTTCCAGATATTAATGCCAAAAAGAGGTAGCATAGATGAAATCTATTGTTCTTCTCTATTCCTTGTTCACACAAACCAATGCTTAGAATTCGTTTGGACACTTTCTACATATTTATTCAATGAAATGCACATGGCTAGAGAACCCCCTCGTGGTGCAAATTGTTAATTAAATTGCTTCTCTTCTCTAATCCCCTCTCATGAGCTGGAATAAAGAGTCGCTTCTTTAATTATGGATTAGTTTATATTAATACTACCTTTGAAATGGTGTTGCAAGGGCTCGCCAACGGTGTCGCTTCAAACCTAGATTGTCATCGAAATCCGCTTGGTCAGTTTGGTTTCAAATTAATTTCCAAATGAACTCCTAAGTTCATGAGTAAAGGAAGAAGTTAGAGACACCCCTTGCCCTATTCTTTTTATTTGTTTTCTTTTTTGGAAATAGATGAGGTATGTAGATGGGAAGTCTCAACTCTAAACAGGTTGATTCCAATTTGCGAATCAACCCATTTTAAAACCGTCACCCCAATGACTAGTTTAATCCAAGAATTGTCACCCTAATGACTAGTTTAATCCAAGAAGATCAATTTCAAGCAAAAAAAACCTAAAACCCAATTACCAACCTCGCGGGTGTCGGCTCCTTATAAACCGAACAACATTTTTTTCGAAACCCGACTCGACACCAATCTAGTTGCACACCCCTGGAAGGAAAGGGATGGACATACACTTCTCAACCAAAGGAAAAAGGGGAGCGGGTCCGAGGGGGCAGGCCGGATCGGACCCCACCCCTTTGAACGAACGAACGAACGAACGAATCACGTGTTTCGGTTCTCGCTCCTCGCTTTAAATTTTCACCGCTGCCTGTCGCCCGGTTTTTCCCAACTCTCATTTCCTTTCCAAAGTTCGAATTGGAATCGCTCGCACCATTTCACTCCATCTCCTTCTTCTTCCTCACTCCCATTTTCCCCTTTACTTTATTCTACTTTCCCCCTTCTCTCGGATCGAAGCCAGAACTCTCTCTCTCTCTCTCTACCCAAACCCTTCAAGCTTTCTTCCCGCGTTGCGCCATCTCCTTCTTCAAAATTCTTGCTTTCGTTTCGGGTTCCGAGCAGAGGGAAGAAAGGTGCCAACTTTAGCAGCTCCGGAGCTCCGACGGTGGTAGTCCGAGCCAATCATGGGTTGCGTCTCCTCCAACCTGCTGAGCCACGACGAGGAGTTCTCCTCCGCCCTCGGCACCTCCTCCGCCCTCGGCCACCACATCGTCTCCCTCACCTCCACCACCTACGGCCTCCTCACCCTCGACCCGCCATCATCGCCCCAGCCGCCCTCCTCCGCCTCCGCCGCCGCCGCCACCACGGCGCCGACTCCCCCGCCGCGGTTCACCCTCGGATCCATCTTCCCCTCCCCGCTCCTCTCCGACCCCAAGTCCTTCCGCTCCGAGTCCAAGGCCCAGTGGTCCGACCCGACCCGACCCGAGATCATCAACTCCTGGGAGCTCATGGCCGGCCTGGACGCCGAAAGCTTCCGCTTTTCCCCTCTCCCGCAACCCAAATTCAAAGACCTGTTCGGCGTCGACAAGGAGAATTCGAACCCTAATTCCGCTTCCCGCGCTAATTCGTTTAAATTTCAAATTCACCCATCGCCCGTTCCCAAGCTGCCGCTGCCGCTGCTGCCGCGAGATGGCGGCTGCGGCGAAGTTCCGAGTCCGCCTGCTGCTGCGGCGGTGGTAGCGGCGAATCCTGCGCTCGACAGGTTTGATTACCTCTGCCCTCCGAGGGGGGAGGACAGGGTTGTGATCTACACGACCACTCTGCGAGGGGTGCGGAAGACGTTCGAGGACTGCAGTGCCGTGAGGGCGGCAGTTGAAGGGCTTGGCGTGGCGGTGTGCGAGCGGGACGTGTCGATGGATAGTGGGTTCAAGGAGGAGCTGAGGGAGCTGATGAAGGGGCGGGCGAGGGAGGAAGTTGTGCCGCCGAGGGTCTTCGTGAGGGGTAGGTACTTGGGTGGGGCCGAGGAGGTGATGAGGATCGCCGAGGAGGGCGGTCTTGGGGAGCTGCTCAAGGGATTGCCGAAGAGGAAGGCGGGTGTGTTGTGCGAAGGGTGCGGGGGCGTGCGGTTCTTGCCTTGTTTCCAGTGTAATGGGAGTTGCAAAGTGGTGGTGAATCTGGTGATGGTGAAGGAGGAAGGTGAAGGTGGACAGAAACCAGAGAGGGTTGTTGTGATAAGGTGTTCTGACTGCAATGAGAATGGGTTGGTCTTGTGCCCAATCTGTAGCTAATTTCTGTGATGATGTGAGTCTTGAACTAGATGGTCTCTCACAGTTGTTCTAAATAACTTACTAATTATGTGAAATGAAAATGGTTAGCGTTTTGTTTTCTTGCACTTGCTGTATGGTTCTATACCGTTGGTTTCTTGCTTGTGTTATTCTGGTGATTTATTTTTGTTCTTTTATGAAATGACAATGTGCAGACGCTTAGGACTTCAGGCTGAACAGCATGGGTAGGATTAACATGATATAAGCAAAGAGTACTTGTGATGGCAAATGCTAATATTGACATTGGACACGATGTTAGATGATGTGATTTAATGATGTTCTCGGGCCACTGCGAATGATTTTGGTCATCGAGCTGTGGTAGTGTGTATGAGTTCTGTCGGTTTCTTTGATAAATCATCATTGAAATTCGAGTCTTGAACAAGTCTTAAAATAATATAGTTGCTACTTGTCTAGGAAATTAAGCAAGCTAGGAGAATGGTCTTTTTGAAACTGGATCAGTGCGAGCCTTTTGCAATCTGAGCCATCTTTGTAGGCAAATGAAGAGCTAGTCTTCCAATCCAGGCTTGTTTATTGTGAATGCTAATGTATCTTATCCCTTGCTCTGTTCATCTGTCTATGAGGAGCATTTATACAATTCCATCTAGGTAAAAGCACTTTGGAAGAAGAAAGCGAGATTTGGATCCTTTTGTCATTGACACAACTTTAGATATTGCAAAACCGTTTGCATTTGTGTTCTACTTTTCTATGTTTGAGATAGATACTTCCAAACTACATTGCTATGTTCTGCTTCTACGAATGTTCCACTGGATGTAATAGCGTCATGGGGTGTGCTATACGGCGTAAGTTACGAGAAGACAAAGCTTACATAGCAGTTGGAAAAGCAGACGCGGCAATGCACTCTTCTACATCTCTAAATATTTC
This sequence comes from Eucalyptus grandis, assembly GCF_016545825.1. Taxonomy (NCBI): domain Eukaryota; kingdom Viridiplantae; phylum Streptophyta; class Magnoliopsida; order Myrtales; family Myrtaceae; genus Eucalyptus; species Eucalyptus grandis. The sequence goes on along the minus strand of NC_052615.1, from coordinate 27,856,691 downwards.
TCGAGTTGAGTGGTTTAAGGTTTTGCATGTTTTTGCTTTGGAAATTTGCTAAATGGAATGCTGAACCGTCCATTTAAAGCATATAAAAGATCTGCAAGTTATTTTCACAGCTCCTGCCTCATGGGAACGAACGTGTAATTTGCGTATTAAGTAATGGCCATCTCTTTTAATTAAGTATGAACATTGGAAAGGCCTACTTCATGAAGTTGCTCGATTCTGCAAATGAGGCTGCTTTTGTACGGATTCTGCGAGTGCAAGTTTGCTTATGAGCCTGGCTGATAGGAGTCTGGACGAGCTTGTTGGCTAAGCAGCTTATTTTACACTGTCATGGATAGTACAGTGAGTGGCCTGAAGAATATGAACCACAATCAGTGATGCTATGCCAACAGTTTACTTTCTGCTCTGTTTAGATGGACCATTTTGCATAATTGTTTGTAGATTGTGTCAATTTGTGTTGACATACTCGCATTTGTAATACATGTCGACTCGTGTTAGACTTGACCATTGGTCTGATGACCCGAAGGGGTCGCCTAGGCTCTGCCTGAATCAAGAGTGTCCACAAAGGCTTAAGGTTATAGGCTTGGTCTGGTTGGTTGGGTCCGAACCAGGCTCGCTTAGCCCGCTGCTTGTTTATATTTTAGGGTATTGGGCAGGCTTCGGCTGTAATTTAGGCTAGATATTGATCACTGCTATCGTGGTACTATGCAATATCATAACTTTGATTTTACAAGTCAAATAATTAAATTACTTTGAAAGCATGTTGATTTGTGTCGATTACAAGCTAATAAGCCTGTCGTGTGGTTTCATATTCGAGTGTAAAACTTTAGCCTTCGCTAGTATCTCTTCGTCATTCTTGTCGGCATGTCCAAATTCACTGGCTCTGACATTTTTGCTCTTTGCCGGTGCTCCCAGCCCCTCATCATCGGTGTGCTCGAATGACTCTCATCTCGATATCTAGGAGTCCTCTCTCTCAGTATTTGCTAGTCTCAATATGTACTTTATCTATATTCATGAAGGAAAAAAATTAAATTATGAATACTAAGATATAAAATGAATAATGAGCATCACAAAATTTTTTTTCAACCGAATTTATAAAATTTGAAGTCTTCTAATGCAAAAAGGAAAAAACTAAATGATACTTAAGACTTCGCATTAGCATAAAACTCAAACTTATTGGAGATTTAATATATTGTCCATGCCAATTATGAAGAATCAAAAGTTATATAAAACTAATTAAAAACCTAATACAAAAATATATAAAAAAATTTGATTAACTTGAATTTAATAAAAATGAAGCATTAATTTCAAAAGAAATATTAGAAGAAATATTAGAAGAATTGTTTAAGACTTAAAGCATGGGAAAACTCAAATAATTTGGTTTGTTGGGTTGGGGGGGGCGCTAATATAAATTGAAGGGAGGCAACAGCTCCTGCTTGCTTCTCTAGGGTATCGAACCACCTTAAAATCTGAAATCTATTGATATCATAAGTTGTAGGGTAGCTTATATCGTGCTGTACTTTTTTTTTTTTTAGAATAAAAAGGGTCGCAATCTTTATCATTAACACGTTTAACACTCAACCTCAAACCACAAAGTGCATTCACAATGAGATACAAGTTTAAGGGATAGCAAAATGATTTCATAACACAATCACATGAAAAGTACAATGAAGAAGAAGATAACCATACTTCCTCCCCTCATTCCAAACATTCAAAGATAAAAAATCCGTAAAGAAACTAGAAAAATCACAAATTAGTTTAGCATACAAGTATTTACTTAAATATTATATAGGGCACCGTATATCTTTAGATTCAGGTCTAGGGTACATGGTGGATGTAACGTGTGTGCAAGGTAGATATTATCTCGAATCTGCAACCTGTCCTATTCTTATTAATCACGAAATTTTTAGAACCTATAATTTACCATGTGAAAGAGCGGGAACGAGAGGCCACGGTCGGGCCATGTAAGAGTCAGCGTTTGGTGCCAACAGACCGATAATGTGGGGCCTGTCGGCAAAACCCATATGTCGGCCTCGCATTGGGCCCTCCCTTACTGCGTCCAGCTACTGCTGTCAATTCCCAAAATGAATCCCCCTATTTCTAAATTTCAAAAGAAAAGAAAAATATGGTTTTCTTGTTCTCTGTAAGAAGACGAGCTTAAATCATTCTCTAAATTCTGAAAGTGTAAGGGAAGATATGATTGGAATCAGACATAGATGGAATTGAACTCTAAGTGGAGCAAATTGGTGTCGTACGCTTAGGACCGCCCTGATTGAATTTTCCAACACTTATGAAATACTCGACCAATTCAACTATTGATTTTTCGTAAATTTAAGAGAATTTAATCTCATTTTGATAAAAGAAAAGATGCATTGAGAAGTATCCAATATCAACATGAGAATTTCTCAGCCTGATTGAACTTCATCTCTCATGAATTTATGACTTATGTAGACTCCATGCGAAGAGAGAAGAGGGATGGACCTTCATCAGCAAAATGAGAGATGAACCATAATAATCATTTATCTCTACTCTAGCAGGGCTTTAGATTTTTCTTTTTTAATTCCTTTCATCTCATGGAGATTTATATTTGACAAACGACTATTAAGTATGCACTATAATAGGGTTTGTTAACATCTACAAATTTATTTATCTTTAGACCATGAATCTCCCATTCATGAGACAAGAACTAGAAGAGTAGAACATTGACAAAATCTCTACTTAAATGCTATCTAATTGGAGGAATTGGTGGTGAAACCACCTCTTAAAAGCCCAAGCACTCATCGATCGTCGGATATCAAGATAGATCACACTTATCATAATGTATTGCTATTTGTCACGACCAACTGATGCTCGTCACTGCTTGTTGACACTAACCCAATGGACATGAGAGGAACAACATCTATATAGTCATTTGGAAGCCAAGAAGCCGGTTCTTAACCCCAATCTAAACTTCATATAATTCTACCTTCCTCCTTATCCTAACTTAAGCATTGAAGGACCAATTCGTGCTAAAAGCCTAGGCACCCTAACCTGCATTCTTGGTTATAGGTCCAAAGTAAGTTTGAACCTTTAATGGATCCCTAGAGACCGAAAGAAGAAGACATACATAAGAAGAGTTTCAATTCTTTCTTTCTCTTTAATAATAAAGGAAATGAGCATTGACTTCCTATTACTTGAAAATCCATGACAACTTTTTAATTTATCATGAACCGATTAAGTTTATATTTTCATCATTACACATGGTGGAAATCTAGAACAATTGGCTCGCATTTGATAAGGTTCCTGTAATTTCTACTTTAGAAATTCTCATACGGCTCAACCAATTACTTCATAAAGTATTGGATTGCAATTCTTCCTTCTTGTCATTGCCAGAAATTCGAAAGAACTTCAGTGCATGTAAACATATGGACAAGACTTCAGACAAGATGTCCTAAGTGGGCTAAGCTCTCTCTGATTCTCATGCGGCATAATTCGCACCTCACATTCCCCAAAAGTATTCGCCTTTTCTTGTATCAATCATTTGATCTCTGTAGGGTGTGCCGTTAGGTAAGAAAAAAATCTCTCCCTCTCCCTCTCTCTCTATCACGATACTAACGAACTGATGAAGCACTTCACCGAATGATATTCCACAGACATGACGCGGCCCTACCAATTTGGACAAATAATTTTAACGTGTGAGGCCCTCCTTGAGCCTCAAAGTCAGCAACGAGCCATGATTAAACCATGTCAACCTTTTCAAATTAGTTAACATCTTTGGTTAAGACCTCTTAGCCGATACACAATTATTACAGGTGAGAAATTAAATGTCCCAAAGCAAACTCAACAACAATTCTTAACAAACGACAAATCCACGTTGCGTTGAAGATGAGATATTGCGGGACAGAATGCCACTGCATTGATTATTTCAGATAAGGTGACTAAGCAGTATTTTAACCGAGAATTGTATAGAGAACACGTTTATTCCTAAGTAATCTATGCGTACATGTACACAGGAAAATGTAACTTCACTGTAGGAGCTGCTAATCGGTTATTGATCGATATATCTTGGCTATAATTATACTGACAAGTGGTGCAACGGGTTCGATGGGGTCACCGACGACGACTTTCCGAAGCTCCAGTCGAAACTGCTCTCGCTACTGTAGATTTGATTGGGTCTGTTTAGCTGCAGCGGGGACAGTTGCCCTACTTGATGGTCGCCTGGAGTCGGACCGGCCAGTACCGGGTTTGGAGCTCCGGGATAAGGCGATTGCTTGGATGCAGCGCTGATCTCAAGCTGGCCATTAAGCTGCGAAGCCACGAGCCGGTCCAATGCGACCCAGTCATTGATCCCAGCAGTCCCAGCTTTCGGTTCGTAATCAGAACTGGTGTGCTTGGAGGAGGGGTCATCGCTCCCTGGGATGCGGATTTCATCGAACTTCTGATAAAATGTCCTCAAGCCGGTCTCTTGACCCAAGTGCGAACTGTCATCCAGCCTTGGGAGGTGCAAGAACTTCCCATGGATCAGTTGAGTTTGCATGCTGCTGATGTTGATGGGCGCTTGATAATTCTCTGGCGATTCGCAGTTAGTCCTTCCCATGTACGATAGTATCTGATCCAGGACGCTGCTGTCTGCGCTCGCGTTCATCAGCATCTCGGTGTCCATGGACGAGGTCGACGTGCTTTTAGGACTCTCTAGTGTTCTTTGATGGCTCTTCTTCCTGAATACCCGGCAGACCACCCACCCGTCTTCCGGGGAGGACTCGCAAACCAAGCTCGGACCCTGAAATTTTCGTTTGTCCCAAAACATAAGCATGAAAAGCTGTTCTCCTAAAGATTTGCTAATCTGTGTGCTGATCTAAGATGAGAGTGGATATTGAAGAGGGATTTTGTGAATAGTGGAGGGAAAGTTCTGAGCCTACCACGGAACTGTTTGAACCCTCGTCGAGCCGGTACTCATGCATGATCCAGTCCGATTTCTGTCCATGTGGGGCTCGTCCTTTGTAAAACACAAGGGTCTTCCTCAACCCGATCCTCGAAGAGCCGCCGTATATGATCTTGTCGCGGCCGGTCGCCTTCCAAAACCCCACGGCTGTTGCGCGGTTCGTCCGAGTCCCGGTTGGGTACTTCTTGTCCTTGTGGCTAAAGAAGTACCAGTCGCTCTGGGGCCCAGATCCTATCTTGCACCTCTCTACGTGTAAATTCAACGTTCAGCGAAACAAACTTCGTTAGATTAGGAATTGGAAACAATTATAAACAAAGCGATCGAAGTGGAAACCAAATGAAATGAGAGGTTTTAGCATTACCTTGGATATCCCATGGCTCAAGCTTATTAAGATCAACATCGCGAATCACATCCAGATCGATCTTTTTGTTCGACATTTTCTTTCTCAGATAATAATGCAGAAGCTCCTCTTCCGTTGGATGGAATCTGAAGCCTGGAGGAATCTGAGACTGGCCATTTATGGACAAATTCATGTCCATCTCTTCTAAAGCATATAGCCTGAAGTTACAAATTGATCCTTTGGATGAAGCAGAAGCTTTTGAAACTTCGATGGGTTGGGTATCTTCTGGCGTTCTGAGATGATATATATAGCATACCGCGTTGCTGTTGAAGAGACTCGACTCGTTGAAGTGACAAGGGGTTTCGTGGTGAGAGAAGTTTCTCCTTTTAGACATGTAGATGCGTAAAGGTGCTGTGCTGGTCGCGTTTTCCTGGATCTCCGTTGGCAGAAACTTTTCCTAACCGATCTTTTGATTTTTTTATTTTCCGGTCCAACAAATTGCAAGTATGGATAACCCATTCATATCTGGTTTAATTTGCACACGCAAGATATCTTTAACTGGTAATTCACCAATAAAAGAATTCCAATGGAATTGCTCTAGTGGTATCAATATGTCATCACTGCTCAAGGTTTGTAACTCGAATAACAACATTTATGTATTTAATTAGGTATAACATCTCAAGTCATACATCAGATCGAGAGAAGCCATATTGAGTCATAAGACAACACCCATCACTAAACGGTTTCCACTTTGTGTGGTTAAGCCGAGTACTCATTTTAAAGGTTTAGTCTATATGAAATGGATAGAATCGTTATAAATGGTATCAATGCAATGCCATTTAATGTGTGGTTCATGGAAGGCATTAGGCCTAAACCCAATCTAACGAGGGCAATGAGTGATTATTGCAACAAGATGGCTCGGACAAGATAAGGCTTTTTGTAGGCCTTTAGGATAGCGGAAAAAGTAGGAATAGAGAGGATCGCACATTGAATGGAAGGAAGAAAATACGGGCTAACACTAACGTGGATGTTAGTTCTTTAAGTGAGGGAATTTGTGATATCCCAAGTCTCATGTAGGAGAGACCCTGTTAAGTGATTATTGAGTCAACATCCACCCCTAAACGATCGTCGCATTGTGTGATTATTTTAAATACTACTTTAAGGAGTGTGGAACAAATCGGTTTGTTACTACTAGTGCCATGCTTAAGGGCGCAAAGTTACACGTCTCCAATAATTATTTGGTGTCTGAAAAACGGATGAATTGCCTACTTGATGGGAATTCTTTGGCACCCATAGATTCTAGAAACCTTCTGACTGTCAAAAAAAAAAAAAAAAAAAAGCCAAATGAAAGGTATGATTAGAGATTTTCTAGTTAGGGATAAAAGAAATATAACCCCTTTCGCAATTAGATGATGGTTTATGACTATTGTGGTAGTGGGACATTTGAAATTAGGTCAAGAACTCTACAGCCGCATGGGATTCATGTCATTTACTTATTTATATAGTTTTCAGCTCGAAAGCATCATAAAAGAGATGGGTGTCGTCAGCGCAAGTGACATTGAACATGTGCAAAAGAGAGGAAAGCGGACTGTGGGCTTTTGGTTCTTTGGGGACTTAATTCCTGATTAGTCATACACGTGGTACAATACGAATGGCTCCCGACAATAATAAATTAGCTTACTTAATTAGAAGTGTCTGAAATCTATAATATTTCTTGAGGAAGTCAATGGGTCAAGCTTGGATGCAATACATTCGTAAGGATGTTTTTAGATTACTTTATAACATCAAAAGCAACATTTTTCTTTATTCGATCGGTGATTTACAACTTACGACATCAAGAGCGTGTGGGTAATTGGAATTTAGTATGAGTAGTGTCTATGTTTATAACCCGCCAATGAAAGGTATGGTTCGAGAAATTTCGCTCTAAATCAGGTCTCGAAGGACATCGATTCATCGATCGTAATTATGAGATTGAGAACCCTATACAGAAACGGACAGTAGCTAGACTCCTAGTGCGAGGTGCCCAGGCGGGTATGCCTCCCCATCTCTCAACTACGACCTTCGACCTCAAAATCCGAGTGACAGCGACCTCTTAATTAACCACCACCTCACCCTCCCACTCTCTCTCTCTCTCTCTCTACTTGCTCAACCACCTCAACGGGAAAAAGAGGCAGGAAAGTGATGATGGGGTCGGAGGCACTGAGCTTTCAAGAATGTGGACTTTTTGTTGCAGACTCGGGGTCTCCGGTTCTCCGTTACGCTGCGCTGCTACAGCTCAAAAGCGCTTCCGCCGCCGACGTGAAACCCATCAAGCGTAGACGCAAGAAGTACCATCGTGTGTGTCTGCATAATCTTTTGCATGGCCCTTCACTTCTCGACATCGCCGGTGGATGGTGCATCCTCAATCATCCTGTTGCCTTCATTATGTACGAAGGGCTAAGATAGATACATATATGCTAAGGTTTATGATCGATGATGAATCGGTTACCTATAAGTTGCCTTGCAACACGTATCGAGATATAAAGACCGTTTGGTATAGCATTCTCATTTTCACAGTAGTTTCAGCTATGAAAATGAGCGATGTGATTTCAACGTGATCCCATTGTTGCAACATCTATAAAGTTTTAATATGTCACGACAGCCTATAAAGATAGATAGCTAAATGAGGTGTTCTCGTTGAGCTCTCTGTTAGTAGTTGATTTTCGCTTGCAACGTGCCATTCGGATTCTAGAAAATGAGGCTATTTAGATATTGGAAAAAGTTATACACAACTCTATAGATATTTAAATGTTTTGCTCAAAAGTATTTCGACTAAAATGAGCATATTCTGCATTACCTGGACCGTAAATGGAGCTCCACAAGGCATGATGATGCGATAATGACGCCATGTTTCGCGTGAATTTCAATCTATATTAATCTTATTAAAATCCTTTAGGTTAATCTACCAAAAGTGCATGGATGGATGGCGGCAGGCCGCTAAGTTTTTAATCAAATCGGTCTGGCGATTCCATTGTGCGCTTTTCGCGTATCACGCAGAGGGTCAGGAAAGTGATGATGCTGCAGCGCGATAATTCCCGGGGCTAATCATGATTATCTCTGGGGTTAAAAGGGACTGAGCAACTACCTCTCACTAACTCGCACTCTGACATTTCATCCGCTTTTGATGGAATGGCCTTGTCTTTCTCACGTTTATTTCCTTTTTTCCTTTTTGAATTCCGGACCTTATTCCATTTAACCAATTTCCAAGACTGAGTAGTTTCGTGATATTGAAATCTTTTGGGGTTTAGCAAAAAGGAAAATATTAGGGTCTTGCGAGTTTTGATCAGGCTCAGGATGAAACTTACATATAGTGACATGTGCTTAGGAGTGAGCATGGTTTAAGTGGGCGGTTCTCCTTTTACAATTGTGAATTGCTCACTAAGGATCGGTTCTAAAAAATTGGAATTGAGAACTGTTTGTTGATTTTATGAATCTACCCGAAATCGAATTGTCGGTTTGGTTTGATTCTTGGGTGGGTCCATGAAATCGGTCCCATCAAGTTTCATGCACTCATTACAACGTTTTCCAACAAGCCAAGGTAAAGCAAATAACAAAGAACTTCCATATTCTTAATTGCAAGATAAAAAAAAAGATTAGGCTCGTATTGAAAATTGAGAGTCGATGCTATGAGTTGATGGCCATTGAGCTTGGTAGTTGAGGCTATGAGTGAGAGATAGTGATATGACTTAGACAAGGTGAGAGCAAGACGAGACAAGTACTTAGTCAATGGATGATGTTGAGCTTCATATTAGGAATTTTAGGGTTTTTATTTTTCTTAAAAATATTTTTGTTAGAAATTTTTCTTAATATAAATAACCGATTCGGTTCGAGTGAGTGCTTTAACTCCTAGCGTAGGGAACTTGACTAATTCTCCTGGGAACCATCAGTTTGGGTCTAGTTCTGGGCGGTTCCCGATTTCTTTATACACTCTTGATTTGTGCTTGCTCGTATTGGAATTGTCTTAGTGGGTATCAAGACACTTATTAAACATATTTAACAAGAAAGATTTCGAATCCTTGTTAATATATGATGTTCGTTGCAAATAGTTAGCGAAATTACAAAACAACAAGAGAGCTTGCACCTAGGAAAGGGGTGATTATTTTGGAGTCATTAGGTCATAAAGAATTACTTAGTTGCTTAGCCTCCCTTCCATATAAGGATGAAGAGGTGAACTTGTTCTGATGCACAAAATTCAGCCAAGACCCTACATAAAATATCTCTCGGATGTATAGTTGATGGAACGCGCAATCTAAGTTTGAATGTCATCTTGAAATCCCTTTGGACAGCATTATGTAGTCTAGAAGATTTGGCCCGACAGGACATCGAAAGGATCAAATTGGATACGACGTGAGTTCAAATATCTCTTGCATTATGGGGTACAACTAATATAATCATTATGGAATAAAACGTGTACTACCTAACTTAGCATTTGGTGTGTCGTGGAGCGATAAGATGAAAGAGATAATTATTAATTGGGAAAGATCAATTTGAAAAAATCAAAGACGTCGGGTGGTGGAAGCATCGACCATTGCCCAAAACAATCGTGTGACCATCTTATGCGTGTGGTTGCTTGAGAACGACGATCTTGAACCTCATAAGTCATATGTAATCACGAAGAGAAAAGAGAGAGTTCTGCTGACATTAGGGATGCTCGTTCTAATGTGAATCGGTTCTCACCTGGGAATCTAAAATTGGACCAAACGTGATCGGTTTACTCTTTCTAGAATTGGCCCACCTAGTCTAGGATCCAATCAGAACCGGTGATTTCTTCTTCTTCTTTTTAGTTTCTTCTATTTCTTAAAAGAAAAAAATAATAATTTACTAATTAGAATTTATTTTTAAAAAAATAATAATAAAATTTTTTTGTTTGGTCCGTCGATCCAATTCAGCTGATCCGGTTAGTCCAGTTCCTTACGTGACACCGAGAACATGACTAATTATTCTCAATTCCAAATTTTTGGAATAACAAATTGGACCAGTCTTTCGGGAACAACTAAGAACCAACTACTCTAATCCAGTTATTGGGTGGGATTGGGAATAATGTACACTCCTAACCACCGTCACGACTGTGATGGCTTGAGAGCTGCGACGGTGTCTTGACGATAGCCTGATTGCGGCGACCATCGCAATGCCGGTGCGTACAGGCGGGGGCTGCAAATTGGTGCCTCTCCCTGTTTCATTTATGAGGTCGGTATAGGTGGGATCATCTTTTATTATCCGACCTATCTAGAATGAAGCACCAAATACCGAATACGACAAAATTATCCTATAGTGTTTCCATAAATGTACCGGTGGCCAAACACAAGATGCGACATCGACTTTATATTAGCAGGGGTTGGTGAAAGCAATATTAACCTAAGACATTCAATAGATGGGACTTCTGCACGCCTAGTTCATGCATTTCATGTTCTAGTCTTAGAGTTTAGGAACCATGGTCACTCTCCTTCGTGTCACATTTTTTGTTCCATTGTCTAATCACTCTTTGTGAGTGATCATCTTAAACAACAGTAAGAATTTGAAAAGAGATAATTAAATGATTAGCCGAACTTAGGAGTGATCGATTCTAAGGTAGACAGATCTGAAACTTACTATGTTATAATTGGTTTCTAGTTTTTGAACCTTGGAATTTACCACGTTTGTTTAGAATTGGTTTTGGAATCAATTTTTCCGGTCTGATTTCAGGATCTATTCAAGAACTTTTTTTTTTTTGGTTCATTTTCTTGCAGCAAAATCATATGAGATTATGAGTAATGAAATGATTCAAAGTAAAAGATAAACAACAGAAATCCTAATTTCGATAAGATGAATATGTAGTCACATACAATTATAAATAATAGAAAGTTCAAACTTGTAACATAAAATATAAATTATAAAACTCCTTCCCAAAGAGGAAAGACTAGTGAGGAACTTTGAGAAAGGACAAAAAACGAAAGAGTGCTAAAGTTAGAATTTAGGAGGAAAAAATTAGGACACCCAGATCTCTAGAGTGCCAAAAGTTGGTACAAAGAGACACTTAAGTGCCAAAAATTACGAATGTGACATTTAAGTGCTAAAATCGGACCAAAATGGATCACTTAAGTGCCACCGGCGAGAAAATCCGGCCAAAACGCCGACATAGCAATTTTCCAACGAACTACGCGCAAAACGACGTTGTTTTGGTATAATTTAAAATTTAATATAATAATTAATTAAATTAAAAATAAAGGGGGTGGGGAAGGAGGAGAAGGGAGGTGGCCGGGCCGAGGGCTCGCCCTCGTTGCTTTGCCGCCGCCGCTACCTCCCCTCCATCGCCTACGAGTTGGGGAGGGTCGACCGAGGCCGCCAAGCCTTGGCGAGGGCTGGTGGCCCTAGTCGACCGCTGACAAGGGCTTGCGTGCCCTCACCTAGCGAGCGGTGGCCCTTGGGTTGGCCGGGTGAGGGCCAACAACCCTTGCTAGATCCGGGCGAGGGCCGCGACCCTTGCCCAGATCCGGGGTGAGGGCACGTAGGTCCTCACCGCCAATTGGTTGGGGTCGCCTACCCTTAGCCAAGGCTCGGCGGGCCCGACCAACCCTCCCCACCTCGTAGGTGATAGAGGGAGGGCGGCGAGGGCCGAGCCCTCGCTTGCCGGCTGTCTCCCTCCTCCTCCCCTCTTTTTAAAAAAAAAAAATTTAAATAATCTTTTAAAATTTAATTTAATTAATTATTATATTAAAATTCGAATTATATCAAAACGACGTCATTTTTGTGTTTGGTTCGCTGAGTTAGTCTTTTGGTGAGCCTCACAAACGAAAAAAAAAAAAAAAAATGCTATGTAGGATTTCCGGTGAGGTTCGTCAGATGTGACGTGACACTCAAGTGTCCCATTTTTTTTTTTTTTATATAAAAAGTGGCACTTAAGTATCACTTTTGTAAATTTTGGGACTTAAGTATCCATTGGTGCCAACTTTTGGCACTTGAAGGGTTTTTTTGCCATAAAATTAGAGTTTTGACTTTTGAGCTTATAAAATTAGTTCCGCAACCAATTCCAAAATAGGACAGTTCGGTCTGATTCTCGAGTGGGTATTAAGTTGAAATCTATTCCCGGACTGATTTTAATGGACACCAGTTCTCAAACCTATTTTTCGAGTGATAGAACCGTTTTGTTTACACATCCCTAGCTAGCTGAACTCCTAGATTTTAGACACATAAATTTCGTACATACTAAATTACGGAAGGCAGGTGGCGGAACCACTCACGCTATATAAACTATTTCACAACTTGTAATTTTTTAGTGGGATTCTCTGGAAATTCCAGGTATTTTTGAAATATGATTGATTTGGTGAGATGGATTGATCTATGCAATGCTTCTCTTCAGAGAGCATGTAACCAATGGCGTTACGCACCAACCTAGCGGAACAAAAATCAAGGTGAAGAGTAGTGTAATCTGAGCAGATGACCTCAAAACCAATGAAGTTTGGTCGTTCTCTAGGCAGCCTCGATTCTTGCAAGGAACCCCTTCTGATGTAACACGTTTGACGTTTCCCTTCGTGCGCATCTCTTTCGCTAGGGCAAATTATAATGCAAAAACAGTGGCCAATACTTCTCTTCCCAAGTCCTCCGACCTCACATCCTAGGTTCCAAAAAGATGTTGCGATCGATCACTACACACTTTGATGAAATGGGAATATAGATAATTAATTTCTCAGTAAGAAAAAATGATAAGATTCCCAGAAGGAATATTGATCAGGAAATATTGAGGCGCTTTGAAATGTGACTGATGGAGAAGGTGATGTTGATGTCCTAACATTTTCAGCAATTTCATTTCACGGGGTGGAAAGATGGTCCGATACCGCAGCCGCTTAGTTTGATTTGTTAGATTAGTATGATCGTATGAGTCATGACAGTCAATCATTATATGCTTTTGACAAGATTACATTAGGGGAAGAAATAGACGGATAAGGAATTCTTGTAGGGAAAGCTAGTCTTTCGGTAGAATCGACATCAATGGCTCTTACCTGCAAGGGGAAAATGAAGGCGGCCATGGCGTGTGTGTGTCGTGACAGCTCTGGCCTTCTCGTCGTCATATTTGCATGCATGGTCAAGGATTCCTTGGCTGCGCAAACGGAAGTCGTAGCTCTGCTACAAATCCTAGGATACTCTAGATCTTAAGCTAGAGCCGCACCTAGATCACTTTATTTGATGAGAAGCCTTTCCACCACATATCTGTTTCCGTGGGAGGTGCCCACTGAAGACTTTTTTTTTTGTTGAAAGTGATCCATTGCAATCGAGAAGCGAGTAAGATAGTAGATTATGCTGTCAAAGCTTATCGTAGGAAAAAGTCTTCCATCCGATATATGTCCTCCTTAAGCCCTTTGAGCTTTGTCACGTTCTAAAGCCAGCCTAATTTATGTTCGATCAGACTCGTCTTTAATGAATGGAAGTTATCATCCTAACCAAAAAAAAAAAAAAAAAAAAAAAAAATTCTGTCAAGGTTTTCTCCTTTTCTTAATGTATGATAGAATGATCTAGGCAGCTTACATAGTAGATGGGCTTCTAATCATCATAAAAGGAAAGAAAGAAGACAAGCTTGAACCATCTATTTAGTTGAGGAACCAATGACAAGTTATGTGCCCAGGCACATTCAAAATGTCGAGAATGATATTGCTATTTGTAGAGAAGGAAAATTCTTTATTGTTAGTAAAATTCAATGAGCATCTCATATTTCAACTTCTTTTTTGCCATGCCCATCATATTTGAAATCATAAGGGCTCTCCTATTTTTTCACCTATTAGGTTTCTTCCATCTCTCCCTTCCTCTGTCTCGACAATCTCCCAAGCTTGAGCTCAACTCAACTTGAGGTTGCAACAACACTCGAGTTGGTAGCCCCTGATATCAATGGGTTGGGTCGGATTTTCATGATACCCGACGTGACCTGAAACCTTACAGGGTGTGCTTGAACTAATCGGACCCGATATGCAAATATCATACAAGCAAAGAGAACGGATAAGGTCGGTGCTAATTAGCTGGGCTCAAATTTACGGTTTCATCCTCAGGGGTGTCAAAAAACCCATGCTGGCCCGACCCAACCTGAAAATTAGGATATTTTGGGGTCAGGTCAATTTTCGGGCCGGGTTTGTCTTCTTTGTGTAGGAATTTTTAGATGTTGATATTGTTAGGGTTGGGGGTTGGGCCGGGTCGAGCTGGCGTGGGTTTTTTGACACTCCCAGGCGGCGGATGGCTCTGATTCGCCCATAACGACCTCCGGACGAGATCGAGAGGATGGTGCAGAGCTGGGGCTTCCGCCATCAAACGACGTTCACGGATCGAGCTGAGCCCAACGGCCCCGGTCCGAACATCCCAACTGGGCCTCCATGGACGGGCCCGGGCCGGGGCCCATCCGGTTCGATATTTTGGAGCCGAGCCGGAGCCGCCCGAGGAGGAAGAGGTCAAAACCGGAAATCGCTGACGGACGCCTCGCTCCGGTCTTCGCCAAAATCAATGATTCGGTTTCAGTTCCGGCGCATAGAGAGAGAAAGAAGAGAGAGAAGGAAGAGGAGAGAGAGAGAGAGAGAGAGAGAGGGAAGCCATTGTCGTCGTCGCTGCTGCTGCTGATTTCGCCATAGATCCGTAGACGCCGCAGGCGGTGCCGATTGCTCGCAGCATTCGCTTTCCCCTTCGCCGTCGCCGTCGCCGTCGCCGTTGCCGTCGTCGAATTCGAGCTCAGGAGCGCCTCAAAGGCGAGGCCTTTTTCCCGCTTCGGCAGCTCGCAGGGATCGCCGTCGCCGCCGCGCCACCGCCGCCGCTTCGTTCGGGTTCCGAGGTACTCGTTCTCTCGCCCCGCGCCTTGAATTCGCGCTGCTCCGGATTCGGAATTTGGTGAGGGATAAGGAAATAGGGAGTGGGGTTCGGCGGGCTTTGTTGTGGCTCTGGGGTGTTGCGGAGGATGGGATCGTGAATTCGGTCGTGTTTGCGTGCGTCGGAAGTGTGGGGGGATTAGTGATTTAGGGGATTAGTGTGATATGAAGGGGCGGTCGCAGCGGTTGCAGAGCACGGACCCGCCCGACGACTGGGTGGACGGCTCCTGGACCGTCGATTGCATTTGCGGCGTGAATTTCGACGATGGGGAGGAGATGGTCAACTGCGATGAGTGCGGGGTGTGGGTGCACACGCGCTGCTCGCGTTACGTGAAAGGGGAGGAGTCGTTCACCTGTGACAAGTGTAAGAGTAAGAACAATAGGAATGACAGCGAGGAGACTGAGGTTGCTCAGTTGTTAGTCGAGCTGCCGACTAAGACTATGAGGATGGAGGCTTCATATGCAGGAAATGAGCCTGCGAGGCGGCCGTTTAGGCTTTGGACGGAGATGCCATTGGAGAAGAAGGTACATGTGCAAGGGATTCCTGGTGGAGATCCGGGGCTATTTAGTGGGCTGTCATCAGTTTTTACACCGCAGCTGTGGAAGTGCACAGGATACGTGCCGAAGAAGTTTAATTTTCAGTATCGGGAGTTCCCTTGTTGGGATGACAACAAGGAAGCTGATGGTAATGCCGAAGATGACAATGAGAATGCTGTTGATAAGGGTGCTGGGGTTTTGTTCTCATTGTCAAAGGAGAATTTCGTGGCCACTCCTGTGAAAGATTTAGCTGGCATGAAAAGCAGAGATCAGGAATGCAGGTATGATAGGAAGACGCAGTTGAGAGAGACTAAGAAATGGGGGGCAGGTGATAATGCCATGAAAAAAGAAAGAACCTTAATTCGGCCTGTTGTGATACACACTGGGAAGCGAAAGAAAGAAGAATCGGGCATATTAAAAGACATAAGTGGAAAGAAGAAGGTTAGGACTGCTGAAAAAGATGTAGATCACAAGAGAAGAACCCTGCATACTTCTAAAGCAGGTAACTTTTTTTCACTTTTTCATATCATCGAATTCTCTTATTTCTTTGCTTATGATGATATACTATATCCTACTAGAAGCAAGAACATTTCTGTGGGTCACTTTTAGTTCTTGCCACGGCTAACCTGCGCTTGTTGACTTGATTTTCGTTCATTTTTATTACTAGTGTTAACGCCTGCCAGTGATGCAAAACAATTGGCATTTTGTGAAGATAGAGGTCCGAAGTCTTTCAAGACTGACATTCGGAGTGTCAAGAACAGGGACTTGAGAGATGGTGTGCCTTTTGAACCTGAATCAGATGGTCATGTTGCAGTCTGCAAGATTCTTGAAAATGCTAAGGCTAACTCGGCAACTTTGAAGCAACCTCTGCAAGGTCCCTCTGCTGAATTCTCCTGTCCTGCTGATGCTGTGTCGACTAAAGATGAGGCTGGGAACCACTTGCTTTCAGGGGTCAATAGTTCCTTAAAGTTTGTTCCCTCCAGTGACCAGCGTAACGAAGCTGACAGCTCTACCAAGTTGAAAGTGGTATGCACCCGCTCGTACACCATTGAAATTTAAAAACATGCCTCATCATAATGTCTTTATTCAGTAACATCTCAGACTAAGTTAACCTGGATTTTGGCTCTAGTTCACTATTAATCCCTGATGTTTCACCTCTTAATTTTGATTTACTGCTGGTAGGGCAATCGATAGTCAGTTTTGGCAATGATTCTTGGTACTTCTAAGCTAAAAATAGTTGCTAGTAATCCATTTGCTTGCGTCTGGCATTGGTATCTTTTTAATTTACCTTGATAAATCAGGGTCCAGTTAGAGATTGCATTAGAAATTTGTGATACAGAATCAATGTAGAATTGAGCTATTATTGAGTGAGATTGGAATGTGGTGAGTTAAGACAATAGGATTTGAACTGCAGGTTGTAGGAATTTTTCAAAGGTTTAGCTGTTTAGGATGCATGTGATAGGTGATCTGTGAAAGGGAAGATGTCGAATTTCCTATAGAACCATGGATCAATGTTTATTGCCGGGGTCATAAGGAAATCCAATTCGGCATGAAGGCCTATCTGCTGAAGAAAGTAATTATGTAATCCATTTTTGACATCTTTTAAATAGTTGATTTCATATTTGGTGATTGATAATAATAGAGCTTACACTTGGACTCAAATGAAGTCTTGCATCATGGGACTGACAAGCTATATATTGCCATGTTGGTGGTGAAGATAATGATAGTAGTCGAATAGGAACACGATCTGTTTGTGACTGCTCGCTCATGTTGTAAGCTCCAAGTAGATGAACAAATGAAGAAATTTGCCTAAGGAAGAACAGTTGGCAGATATTGGAATTGTGATTGCAGTTGCAACTTTAGAAAAATTATATGAGATTGGCATTTGAAGACGCTACCATTGCAAGAGCTTTTTAGTGAAAGCCTTCCCTAGAAAATTTAAGCAATCAATTAAGAGGGTTACGTTTTCGTGCAGTTTTAAATTGACTGCATCACCTTTGTGCTCATGGTGATTTCCTTTTATACCCCTAACAATGTGAAATTGTTAAGGGCTTCTGGAGTCTAGGAATATGGGTGCATACATAGACATACTCTTCTTGACTCAATTATTTGGTCTCATTTTTCCTTACGCCGATAATAGGAAGAGAGTGGGATACTAAATAATCCAGATGCTAGCTCCACTGGAAAGGTTTCGGTGCATCCAGGGGAAGATGTAGCTCAAGCGGCTCCAGAAACAAAAGATAAACAAAGTCCATCAGATGTCAACAGCAACAGATCCATGGGTTTTTCTTGCGATGTAAAAAAAGAAGTAGATGACGATACTTGTAAGGGGTTGTTGCAAATTCAGTCTTCTCCTCTTGCTGATAAGAACTCTGTGTCATTACCATCTGATGATGCTAGATACCCTGGAGTATCTAATACCCAGACATCTGAAAATTTCAAAGCAAATGACGTGGAGGTTAACAGTTCGCAATGCACTGACAAAAAGTCATTAGGCACTGCCCAAGATGCAGAAGCATTCTGTGGGAGTCGTGTCCACACTGGTCAGGAGCTATCTGGTGATCTATTTGAGCTCAAACAGGAAGCAGTAGCATCAGAGGATTCTATTGAAAGACAGAAAAGTTCTGGGGAATTTAAACCTGCTTTGGTTTCTCCTGAAGAGCCATCAAAATCTAGTGGAACTGAATTTCCTATTGCGCCATCTGCGCAGAAAGTAGTGGTCTCTGTTGGTGAAGCATCTTACACACCGCCTTCTCTGCCTGTCCAGAAATCATCCAGCTCAGACAAGTCAAAACCTTTGGATGCTCAGAATCTTAATCCAATTGTGAAGCAACGAACAACAGGGGAGTCTGATCCTACTGCCAAGAAAGAGCAGGTTTCAGCTGATGTTTTAACTGAGAAGAGTGGGCAAGGCCTGGTGCGGAAGACACCAAAACTCTGTTCGACATCATCCTCAGGTGCTTCTTTGAAAGCATCACATTCAAGCAAGGTTTTCCAAGCTTCTGGCTCCAAGCGGACTGCCTCAGATTCGAAAGATCCTACCTTCCCCTCTTCAAAATCATCTTCTTCCCATAATGTAGCAGTTTCTTCAGGGTCTGGTGAATCTCTGGGCAATTTGCAAAATCACTCTGCTGCCCATTCACAGAATAAGGCTACAGGATCAGGATTACTGCAGAAAAGTGGAAAGTCCAGCCATACAAATTTTCCTCCATCTTCTAAGGTGAATCATAGCACACAAGGGCAAGCACCTCTGATTCCTAATTCTTCTACATTGAGCGATGAAGAGGTATGTGTGCTGTTCCTTGATATATATATATATATATATATATATATATATTTTTTTTTTTTCTCTTTTTTTAACTCAAGTTGATCTTGGGAAGTGATTAACTCAATCTCACAAACTTCTTTTGCAGCTCGCCTTACTTTTGCATCAAGAACTCAATAGTTCTCCCAGGGTACCTAGAGTACCACGGGTACGCCATGCTGGCAGTTTCCCTCAACTAGCTTCTCAAGCTGCTACTGGTATGATGAAGCGAACATCTAGTTCTGGCACAAAAGATCACAATTTGGTATGGTTTGATGATTCTGCTTCGAAGTTCTGCTTCATTGATTTTCTTTATTTAAATCCCAATTACTTGAGTATCTGATATTAAGGTCTTTAGTGAGCTTCACCTACACTTCAATATCTCGTATAGGTTCCTCGAAGAAAAGGCAAGGATGGATCCAAAGATGTATTGCGCAGTTCTTCTGAGCATGATGATGAAGTTAAAAGGACCGACAGAGTGGCATCTCCGGATCAAGGGAGACGAGAGACAGTGCACAAGGGAGATGTCTCCAAGAGGGAAGTGAATGGATCTGTGCGTCCCCATAAGAAGAACCTTCCTGTTTTGACCACGAGTACAAGCAGTGGTCCTTCTTCTTCCAATGAGGCCAATGATAATAAGGTTTCATCCATACATAATACTCCAATAAATAACTCAGATGATGATACAGGCATGGTAGGGGGTCCTCATCGTACTTTACCGGGTACGAACTCCTTAGAAATATTCTCTGGTGTTATTGTTGCAGGAGTTGATCATATCAAGTTTAATCTATTTATTTCTTTGTACTTGTACTAACTTTTCCTTGATCCCTGCATATTTTGCAGCATTAATAAATGAGATCATGAGCAAACGCAGGCGAATGACCTATGAGGAGCTTTGTAATGCAGTATTGCCGGTACTTTTATCTTATGAAAAATTGTTGTTTGTTGATGACTGCTGTCTTTTAATTATTCTCGGTGTCCTTGTCATCCTCCTCTTTCAGCACTGGCATACCTTAAGGAAGCATAATGGAGAGCGTTATGCGTATTCGAGTCATTCACAGGCTGTTCTTGATTGCTTAAGAAACCGGCAAGAGTGGGCTCAGTTGATTGACCGGGGTCCAAAGGTATGGAAAAAGAAAAATTCTTACTTACATCCTGCTGTTGTCCTGTTTGTTGCTTGAAAAGATTTTTGTTCTGTCAGTCAAATTAAAGCATATGGTAATATTAATCTTTTGGTACCACTCCGATGATACCATGAAGTATTTTCTTTTAATAATCTTTAAAAGCTTTTGTCTCCCAATTTGTTTTCTTAGCTGTTCAAAAAGGATTATCCAGTGTCATTTAACCTCATCAAACCACTGTGGGGTTGACTGGAGAGAATCATTGTCGAGATGCCGATTTCAACTTGGGCTCGAGATGCCAAATGTCTACAACATATTGCTGCTTATTCTATTAGTTTTTTAAATTTAAGGCCTCATTGATGTGTTGCAGACCAGCTTAAGCAGGAAAAGGAGGAAACTTGATGCTGAAGAATCAGAGGATAATGAAGATGGAGCCCATGACTCTAAGAAGGAAGTAGAAAGCAGAAGTCTCGAGTCTCAACGGGAAGAGTTCCCTAAAGGCAAGCGAAATGCAAGAAAACGCAGACGTCTAGCTCTCCAAGGGAGAGGAGTGAAGGATTTAAGAAACCGACGTAAGGCGGGAGTGGTAATCGAGGATGACGATGATGATGAGGAGACACTATCTAATTCAAGTGAGAATAGCATTTTCAGCGAGGATGAGATTCAGGGAGGTGGAAGAGGACTTGTTGAAAGTGATGCCTCTAGTAGCTCGGACGAGATTCAAAACATGTAAATTATGATTGTTCTCTGTGGGTGTTTAGGACCTGAGCCTCCCTCTGGTTTTGTATGTGCAGCTACCTTCAGTTTTCTCCAGTTCTATCAGATTCTTGCTTTACTATGTGGACAGTAGAATGCAAAGTAGACAACATTAGTTGCATGATGTCTCTCGAGTTAGATGTAACCTCTGTGTATCTTACAGGAGATTCGACTTTCACCGTCGGGTAGATGCTAGCCTGAGTTCTCGATTGAAAATTTGTATCACCATTGTACATATAGTCAGTTTTCTTTTCCTGTTTTAGTAAAACATTTCTTCTATTTCTTCTGATGGGTGTATTTTTTTTTTTTTTTTTTTTTTGGTTGGGGGGGTGGTATTTAATGTCAGCTGAGAAATCACTTTTTCGGCCTTGTTTTAGAGGCGACTTTAAGAATGACTTGCTGAGCGAGGATACTTGTTAGGATGGTTTTCTGGAGACTTCATCTTCGACTTGATGTTATTCTGCACGGTGTACTGACTGCAGTAATTCCTGTGGTGGTGGCTTATGGTGTATGTTATTTGGCTCTTGTTCCTATGGGGAATGTGTTGTTCACTTGTTTTCGTAAATCTTTAAACCATGTCCCTGCGGTTTACCATGACCCTCGATACGCCTTTCTATTTGATAATTATCTGTCTTACTTGACGGAAATTGTCGTCGGTCGTCCCATTTGTAACCGTCGACTGACGAACGCCTTGATAAGAAAAAGGTACATGGTTTATGAGAAGAGGAGCTTTTGGGGGAGTTAAAAGAGTATTATGAAACGAGTTTTTAATGGTAGGTGTCGTGTATTCGTTTCGATGATCGACTCAACATGCTCAAGCAACGTTAAGCGAGACACGTAAAATTGTTCCAGAACACTGGAGGTGGAGCATATTCGTTAGGATACAAAACGTCCCGTCTCTTCATACCTTAGTATAACCATGATACTCTATTGATTCTTTCGTAGTCAAACGTTGCACGCAAAATTACTCTTTATTGGATACTTTGGAAGAGGTCAAAAGCAAAGGAGAAACTTGGAGAGAAATGCAGGATAAGTTAAAGGGAAACCCACATGGACATGGACTTCAGAACGCATGTTGTTCACGCTAGATTTCTACGAAATGGAGGATAAGGAAGAGCTACGGTCCTCAATTTGTGCTCCAAACTATGTGAAGTTTTCTTGAAATCGAAACAAACACTTTTGTGGGTAAAGTGAGATTATTTGAAAGCTCTAAACCTTACCAGATTAAATATTTGACTCGATAATAATAATAAATATATATAAATGATACACTAATGGCCAAACTTCCCACATAATTATAGATAGAAACCTTCTTATACATATAATATATTTAAAACTTTCAAACTTTAGTGTTCTGTATTTTTGTTATTAACTTTATTTAAGCCTGTGTTTTATTTTTCTAGAAATTTTATTTTTATTTTTGGAGAGCTTGAAAATACAAAAGCTTACAAGAAGAAAATTTTAATTAAGAAAGCACGAAATGCAAAAATTTGAAAATCTTTTCTATATAAATAATGAGGAACAAGAATTAAATTAACATAAATTATGAGTATCCATGGATAAATTTTAATATCATTTCTAGATATTCTGAAAATACTTAAAATAGCGGGAATATAAATACAGTGCCATTTTAAACGGGGTTCTAATTTTACTATTATAGAGATTAGAAGATGAAATGTAATTAAACAGGACCATCGCAATCTTAATGAAGACAAAAAAAATGTAATAAAAAGTTAGTATATTTTTTTGTTGATTTAGGATGTGTAATTAAATGGGGAAATGTATTGAAGGACTAGATTGCATATCTATTTTGCAATAGTCTAAAGACTTGCGATGACTTGCTTTCTTGTTCAATCAAATAAGGATCGTATTGAATATTTAAGAATAGATTAATGATCATATTTAACAAATTATAAGTCCGGTAATAAAATTATGTATCGAGATAGAGTTCGGGAACTATTAATATTATTTTTTCACAAGAAAATTACAACAATTTCTGCCGGGTAATTTCTCATATTTCTCTTTTCTCCTTTTTCTATTTTTTTTTGGAGGGTTTCCTTTAGGTTCGAGAATCGTCTGTTGGACCCGGAGTCGGACGAGTGCACGGGCCAGAAATATCAGTAGTTGGTAGGTATAGCCTTTTGCTTTCGATCAATATTATTTTATTAATTAAATAATCTCCCCTTGAATTTCTTAAGAATTCTCGGGTTTTGTGGCGAATGGGGAAAGAGGAAAACCGTGCTCTTCTTCTTTTTCCGTCTGACTTTTCTTTTGTATTTAAATGAATGCATTAAAATCCTTAAAACTCTCCTAGTCCTAAAACTTTTAAAACATTTGATTAAATCTTAAAATTTATTATAAAAACATAATGAAATTTTAAGATTTTTAAGAAATATAATCAAATGCTAAAACTTATCAAATTGATCCAATTAAGTCAGTTAATACTTCTATACAAATTTATAATTTAAGTACACTTTCGTGATAAATTTTAGAAATACTAGTCCATTTACTAATTTCTTTTCCTCCGGCTTGTGGTGGAAGGAGTACTTGCGATGCGGCCACGTATTTATCATCATCATCATTACTTTTTTTTTTTTTGGTTGACTGGAAGAGGAGGCGGCTTATAAAACGGGGGAAAGCCATGGCTAAGCACACGAGCGAGCTGTCCCAAGCAAAGGGAAAAAAAAGAAGGAAGAAGAAAAAGCAAGAGAGCGGAAAAAAAGGCAAAATCCCATCCGCATAAATTCAGGAGCACGAAGAAGAAAGAAGAAGAAAGAAAGAAAGAAGAAGAAGAAGACGAAGACGAAGACGATCGTGGAAAAAAGGGAAAGGTACGATTTCTCTCTCTCTCTCTCTCCTCTCTCTTCCTGGCGGATCGCCCTTCGCTTCGTCCTTCGGCCTAGGGTTCCTTCCTCTCCGCCTCCGAATTCCCGATTCGATCCGCCTTTCCTTTCCCTCGCCGCCTCCGCGATCGATCGCATTTACGGTTGCCCCGCGCCGCGCGTCCTCGATTTGCGCGCGGTCGGGGATCGTTGCTGATTCGAGCGGAAGTCGATCGATTTATGTTTTTTTTTTTTTTTTTTTTTTTTTTTTGTAGGTGGTGGTGGTAGGTGTGGATCATGACGATTCCGGATAGTGGGTTCATGATGGACAATGGGGGGAGCTGCTTGCCGGTGCCTCCGGACGAGGAGAGGCGCGTCGTCGAGGAGCTGACCAACAAATCGGAGGACAATCTGAAGGAAGGCAACCTTTACTACGTCGTCTCTAATAGGTATTGATGCCTGCTGCCATTGTCTCGTGCCGTGCTGTTTGGTTCGGGCGCCTTTCGTCTCGAATCTTTGGCCTTGTCGTGCTTCGTATCGCGGCGGCAATTATGGCGAGTGGTTTTGTTTGTCGGTCTTTGGTTGTTAATTATGGCTTTGTGCGAGTGTCAGGTGTTCTGCACAAGCAATATCAGTTATGTTGATTGTAAAGTGACGATCTTTAATGAAAGAGTAGATTGCCTGATGTGGAACTTTTTCACGGAACCGAGGCGCCTAGTTCTGTCTTTAGGCCTTTTTGTTGCATGTCTTCTTGTGGAAGTTATGTAATCCCAAGGAGAAGGCGAACATGATTTTGTGGATTATTCCCTATTTTGTCAGCAGTTAATTCACATGTTATATTTCCGTTAATGTGCTTTGTGTCATGTGGGGATGAGCGAGTTTTTCTCCTTATGACATACTGTTTCTGGTGTGCTATGCAAGCATTCGCATCATCAGGGAAAGTTGTGCAACTGAGTGTGTGAATGTTGACTTGCCTTTATATATGCACATGATCTGTGGCCGTAAACTTTTTTTCTTACGTTCCTTTTGTAGGTGGTATAGTGGTTGGCAAAGGTACGTCGGACAAAATACCGACCAGTACTTGGCAGATGAGCCATCTTTGGATTCCCAGAGATTGAAAGGGGTTTCATCAGAAATGACTGAGCGACCTGGGCCAATTGATAATTCTGACATAATTTCTGATGAGCATAGCGAGGGTGATCATTTAGAGCTTCGTAGAATGCTGGAAGAAGGGAGGGACTATGTTTTGGTTCCTCAACAAGTTTGGGAAAAGCTCTTTGGTTGGTAATGACCTTGTCATCTAAAAATTTTATGCAAGATATAAGTTCCATTTTGCTACATCATTGGACATATTTTCTACTTTGACGGTTGTTGGAGATCTTGTGACATAAGGTGGAGGATATGTAGAAATACTGATGGAGAGTGCATGCTCTTGTGGTGTTTTAATATAATTATCTTGAAGAAGCCTTTTTATAAGAATGGCAAAGTCTCTATTGGGTTGGTAGAGTTAGTTTCATGGACTTTATCCGCTGTGTCGAGCAATTCTCCCCTTGTCTGTCTCTAAATAAAGCTGGTTGGTGTTGGCTTAAAAGAAAATAATTAAAAAAAAAATGACGCTGGTCAGCATCTCATATGAACCTGAGAAGGCATGAGTATGCTGACCAGCTCACTTGATATAGCTTCAATAGGTGCCTCTATTTGGCCCTCATCTAATTGTCTAATTTATTATTTTCTCTTTGCCTAATTTATTAATAAATAAATGGATGTTTGGAATGCATAAAACAGAAATTGCAATGGCTTTGCTACCAATAATCTTCTGAACATGATCTGTCTTTTTCATAGGTCTTTCACGTTGAAACGAGTATTTGTACTGTGTATCGAAAAATAGAAAACAGAAAGAAGCGACCAATGGATATGAATAGCAAAATAGTGGGTTGCTACTATTCGGTTGATTTCCATATGTGGATATCCTAGTTAATGTAATGGCTCTGTTAGTAGCCCCTGTTCAATGATCGTCTTTGTTTTGTTTGAAAGCATCTGCAGCTCTGTCTATAGCTTTATTCGCAGTCTTTATATTCCTCACTTGCACATCCTTGCCTCAAGGCATATATTCTTAAATCTTGTTCTCTAAAATGTTTAAGGGGCATGGTTACTTTTTTAATTGGTGTTGTGGTGAATTTACATATTACATATTTTAAGGATACATTCAGCTGTTAATGCACTGCTGGCAACTTATCACGTATTTCTCTTCTATCTCATAGGTATAAAGGAGGGCCAGCTTTACCTAGGAAGATGATTTTGCAAGGTTATCATAACAAGAGTTATAGTGTGGAGGTTTATTTGCTTTGTCTGAAGTTGATCGATTCAAGAGATAACAGCCAATCAATTATAAGAATAAGCAGAAAGGTATTGTTTAACGTATTTCTTTGGTCTGAGATCTTGTTTGCTTAGGGAAGTTATTTTTCCCCATACAGCCTGACCTTTCTTAAGAATGAAAATTAGTTTAGACGTGCAGGGTCTAATTGGTTTTCTGTGTTTCAGGCTTCTACACATGACCTATATGAGAAGGTTTCCATGCTCAGAAAAGTGGATATGGCAAAGGTTTATACTCTCTCTCTCTCTCTCTCTCTCTCTCTCTCTCTGTGTTGAGTTTTATATGCTTGTATTCCAAGCACCTAGATATCTGTCTTGTTCCATCCTACTATTTCTTAATTAGGTCTCTACATGCTCTTTGATATTTACATAATTAAAGGTTGTTTCTTGATTCATGTTTTCCAATTTCTTGTTATACATGAAATGGCAGGTTCATATTTGGGACTACTTTAATGAGCATAAGGCTGCATTGTTACACCGCTCAAACAAGACACTGGAGGAAGAAAGTTTGCAGATGGACCAAGATGTGAGTGCTTGGGGCAATTTGGCTTTGTCTTGTTGATGTTGATGCTCATTTTAATCTCCTCTATTCAAGAATGGTGTTATATGGACTTATTGGCGATAACAACTATTATTTTTAGATCCATCATGGTTAATTTGTAATTAGAGCGACTTTAATGAGATTCTGAATGGTATGTTTTGATTTGGAATAGCTGTTTCGATCCAGAAGGTACTCATACTCAATGTCGCACTGTCAAGAGTCTAATACTTTGCCTTAGGATATGAAAAATTTGACTTAGCAGTAGAATTATCGCATAAGGTAATTAAAATGCAGTCAAGATAGCAAGCGAGCTTGCTTGGCAGTGCTACTTCTATGGCTGTCAATCGCGTTATCTAATGCTATTATAAGTTTATTGTGTTGAATTGCTCAGTTCTGTTTATACATGAGTTAAGCACTGGAACTTGTTGTCAGAAGTTTTACGTTACTGAAGTCATATTTCTACAAGATGTGGCTGGTATTTTTAGTTAAATGTGAAACAGTGGTTCTATATTTTCCTCTTGAACCAAATCTTCACCATTGTCCAGCTAGTTATATGTTTTTCTGATATGTTATCTACATCGTAAACATTTGATGCAACTATTAAAGAATTGTAATTTCATCTTTAGTATGACGTTTCTCCTTAATATTTGCTAGATAATCGATGTTGGTATTCATATTTGAAAGAAATCTCAAGATTTGAGTTTTGTCACTTTAGACTCTTATCTTCAAAGGTCTATGGGTTTCAGATCATCGGGTGAAATATTTGAGGATACAACCTAAAAGAGGAAATTTGCATTTTGTACCCTTTGCAGTTTCCTCATGATGAAGAAGATATGTTTCGTAATATTTGTGTGCTCTTACAGCAAAGGGAATTGCTTCTCTGTTCAGTCTGTTATAACTTTATTGGTAATTGGTAATTATGCTTCTATTTTTGCTTTTGCAGATTCGCCTGGAGATGCAAGTTGATGGAGTTTCTCAATCTCGAAATGGGATGGATTCAACCCGAAATGATTTGGCTTTGGTAGCACTTGAGCCTTCCAGGTCATCTATGACTATCGCAGGGGGGCCAACCATGTCGAATGGTCATTCATCAGGGTATAATTTTTATCAGAGGAGTGGATTGAGTTCATCAAGCTCTCATACAGAGGATGGGTATGATGCAATGATTTCTGCCAATAAAGGAGAAAGGGGAGGTTTAGCAGGTTTGCAGAATCTGGGAAACACATGCTTCATGAACAGTGCCATCCAATGTTTAGTCCATACTACCCCTATTGTTGAGTATTTCCTGCAAGACTATACAGAGGACATCAACATGGAAAATCCACTGGGAATGCGCGTGGGTCTCTGTCCTTATTTTATCTGCAATTGTCTTGGAATATACTATTATACCGAAACTCTGACGTAGGTTAGCTTTGCAGGGTGAGCTTGCCCTTGCGTTTGGCGACTTGTTACGAAAATTGTGGTCATCAGGGAGAACAACAATTGCCCCACGTGCTTTCAAGGGAAAACTTGCTAGATTTGCTCCTCAATTTAGTGGTTATAACCAGCATGATTCTCAAGTAAGTAATGTATAATGTACTTCTGATTACCCCCCTCTCTCTCTCTCATTCTCATATGCCTTTTGTTTTTATTAGATTTTTATTATAACCTTGCTCTATAGGAACTTCTTGCATTCTTATTGGATGGGCTACACGAGGACTTGAATCGTGTGAAGAAAAAGCCTTATATTGAGGCAAAGGATTCGGATGGCCGCCCAGACCAGGAAGTTGCGGATGAATCATGGAAGTATCATAAAGCCAGGAACGATTCAATAATTGTTGATGTTTGCCAGGTAAAGAGTGTTTTGCAGGTGCTATTGTATTCTCTCTCTGATGAATGTCTAATATAGTAATTTAGAGCTGGTATTGGTTATTTTGTGGTCCTGTAGGTCTATGATAGGTGGCATTCAAATGGTTAAGTTCCATGTCTTCAGGCATGTTGATCACATTCCTGATGGCGTTACTTATTAGTAGTGGCTTTCGTGATTGCCCATGCTAACACAAAATAGGAGAAATTATTGTGTTTTCAAACTACAGAAATTGTCGGGTAATTTAAGTAACAGTCGAGGGCATTTCCATGATTTTTGAACAGTCGTGTGTATTTGACTTTGTTTTTTGCCCCTCTACCAGGATCGGTAGTTGCTAGATCTGTGCCCAAGAATGGTACATTTTTTCTAGAACTTGCATCCGCTGATATCTGAAGGAACTTATATTCATCACGGTCTCTGCTTTCATGAATCAAAATGCGCCTGATGTTCAGTTAATTTATCTTTATTGTTGACCTCTTCAAAGCTAGATTGAAATTTCATCTCTGCTGTACCCTTTGTTGCTTGCTTCCTTAGTACATTGATCTAATACCCTTGTATTTGTGGATTTCTTACTAATTTGTGGAATGACCTTGAAATTTCTTTTGGAGTGTAGCTTGGTCATTTCACTTTTATTGCTGCTCACTGTGTATTGTGTGGTGAAATTGTCAGGGTCAATATAAATCAACGTTGGTGTGCCCTGCATGTAGCAAGATTTCAATAACGTTTGATCCCTTCATGTACCTAACACTGCCACTACCTTCAAGTGTTACCCGGACAATGATAGTGACTGTGTTTTATGGTGATGGA
The DNA here is from genome assembly GCF_016545825.1 of Eucalyptus grandis. NCBI lineage: Eukaryota > Viridiplantae > Streptophyta > Magnoliopsida > Myrtales > Myrtaceae > Eucalyptus > Eucalyptus grandis. The sequence goes on along the minus strand of NC_052615.1, from coordinate 27,827,472 downwards.
AGTGGTCTGCCGATGCCATTCACAGTTACCGTTCTTAAACATGGTTGTTGTAAGGATCTTACCCAGGCATTGGGAGCTGCATGCTGCCTGAGGGCTGATGAATGTCTTCTGCTTGCTGAGGTAAACTGATCCTCTTTCGGTGCAGCCTCATTCATTAATGAGTTAGTGTTTAATTATGGATGTGTGGTGGGTGAATCTATGTATCCATGGATGTATGCATGTGTTTCTAACTTTTGTTCTGGGCATATTTTTTCAGATTTGTTCATTGGTTAATGCGTTTCATTTTCAATTTCAGGTTTATGAACACAGGATTTACCGATATTTGGAGAACTCATTGGATTTATCGTCAATTAAGGATGATGATTACATTGTAGCGTACAGGCTTCCTAAAGTAGGGGCAGGGAGAACAAAAGTAGAAATTACTCATCGCTGGCTAGAAAGGTGAGGCTTTCTCATTCCTACGCTAAGTGCGTGGACACTATGGTGCAATTATGTCTGTATGACATTCTGGAGTGGTAACGTGCATGGTCGATGTGCTTGGTGGTCTTCAAACTTTAAATCCTTGGGCTATGTGGCCTTTAAAAATGAGAATTATTTTAATTTGATCGGTTACATCTCTTTTGGAAATACCGACACATATTTGGAAACCACTGGGACTGCTTCCTATGCCATGTGAACATTCTGTTGCATGTCTGTCTCTGCATCTCAAACAATGAAATTAATGGGGACTAGGAAAAAACTGGCATGTTTGAAGACGGCATCACGATTAAATTAGAGTGTCATGTTGGAGGAGGAAAAGAAAAAAAAGCAAAGCCATTTGAGGGGCCAAATAAATACTTATTCATTCTTTTCTGATGGGTTTTCATACCCTGTTAAGTTTTCTGTTTTCGCTTGAGGGTATTGAAATGCTCTTTAGCAGTCTGAATTGGGTCCATCCAATTCAGGTTTTAGGTGCATTAGCCAGCATGGACTTGAGCAGTATTCTGTCAACTTTTTGATTGATAATGTTTTATGGCTCTGCAGAGTTGCTTTTTGTACCTAACGATATTTAGTTTTAATGATAAAGTCTATTAAGTAGTAGTTTTAGGTGGTCTTTTTAAGGATTTTCTTTCATTCTATTCTTCAGTTTCCTTAACCAGATTTAGTGCCTCCGCATGTGGTGAAATCTCTGCCTCTTGGCATGTTGCATGTTTTCCAGTCAGTGCTATTCATATGGTATATTTAGTTTCTTTTTCTCTTTCTTATTAATTTGCTAATTCGTGGTGGATCCTTTTCATAGGGTTGCGCCAGACACCTTCAAGGGCCATGAGAGGAAGTTCTCTGGAACACCTCTGGTTATGTATTTGTCTAAGGACTCATTATGCGGAGAGGATATATTTGGAGCTGTTGGCAAAGTGTTGTCACCTTTGACAAGAGCATATTCTCCTCCTAGAAGTAGTAGTGAAAAGGAAAGTAGCTTTGTTTTGAAGGATGGAGAGGAATCTTCTAGTAGCAGCAATGGCCAGTGTGGGCGAGGGAACGATGAAATGGAAGATGTAGAAGATGAATCATCAAGTGAGCTACCATCTTTCCAGCTTTCTTTGGTTGATGATAGAGGTTTAAACCCCAAACCCATACATAGGGATACTGTAATATCTGGTCAAACTGTGAAGATTATGCTGGATTGGACTGAGAGGGAGCGTGAACTATATGATGCAAACTACCTCATGGATCTACCTGAGGTTCACAAGAGTGGGTTCACAGTAAAAAAGACCCGGCAGGAAGCTATCTCTCTCTTTTCATGCTTAGATGCATTTTTAAAGGAAGAACCACTTGGCCCTGATGACATGTGGTATGTATCTGGAACTATGTCATGTGGTTTGGACAATGTATTTACCTGTTCTGCATTGCCAACTAGTCTCCTGTGAAGGTCTAGCCTAATGTGGCATCTTGAAAATTTTCTGTGCAGGTACTGCCCTGGTTGCAAAGAACATAGACAGGCCACTAAGAAATTAGATTTATGGAAGTTGCCAGACATTCTTGTGGTTCACTTGAAGAGATTCTCGTACAGCAGATACTTGAAAAACAAACTCGACACATTTGTGAATTTTCCCATTCATAATCTTGATTTAACCAAATATGTGAAAAGCAATGATGGGCAATCATATGTTTACGAACTGTATGCAATCAGCAACCATTACGGTGGATTAGGTGGTGGGCACTATACTGCATATGCCAAGGTAAGCTATGTACTTCGGTTTTCCATGTCATGCACTTCGACCTGATAGAATCCAACAGCTCCCTTTTTCTTACAATTTCTGCCATTTGATGTGGTCCACAGTTTTTTTTTTTTCCTTTTAATAACGCTCAAGTATATCTTTTTAACTTAAAACAATGTGTCGGCTTTGGAAATGCACCAATGTCGTTTCCATTGTGTTACCCAGTTGGCTTCATTTTCGCAATCTCAAAAGGCTATATGATCTTCTTTTCATTATCACGTTGATCAATTTTATTTTTAAGTGAAACTGGATGTACTCTTACATTATCAACGAATTGCACAGCTGATCGATGAGAACAGATGGTACCACTTCGATGATAGCCATGTTTCTCCAGTTGGTGAAGCTGATGTAAAGACTTCAGCTGCTTATTTGTTGTTCTACCAGAGAGTAAAGACAGACTTGGGAGTCAGAATGGGAGAGACATCGCGCAGTCATATGAGCTCTTGAATGCTGAATTGCAGCAATTTTGTCGTTTTCCAAGGATTTGCTAGTTCCATTGACAAGCTGGTTTCCTCCCAGAAGTCTGCGCTTGGCTCGGCTGCACACACCTGGGCTGGAAAGGACCTTGAAAGAAGCAGATCTAGAATTTAAATTTTTTGGCGAGAAAAAGAAAAGGGAGGGAAGGGAGGGGGGGTTTATGGGATGAGAAAGGTGGAGCAATGGAGATGGACAGTATTGCAGATTCAGAGATGTTGCGAAACTTGGTCGATGGTAGCTAGCGGTAGCAGGGGATTTTTTGAATGTATTACCTTGCTAGTATTCATATGTACCTTGAGAAGAGGGATCTCAGCCCAGTCTTAAGAGGTTAATTTCGTTGTGCTAATGGATTATGCCTGTATTTACAGTCATTGTCCTCCTGGCCATCTTCTTTAGACTCAAATGTCCAAATTATGTGGCAAATTGTAATTGTCATCTACATCTCCCATCTCTATATGACCTTCTATTGAAGTGGTTCAACTCGGTGTCCAACTCAGATTCGTATAATGGAGCTCAATTTGAAAGTATTCACATTATATATCCCATGAAATAATTCGAGGGCAAGACTCCAAAGCTGCTGCGATTGTGAAAAGATATATATACATTTAAGAACTGGAAGCTAACGTTACTGAATTCTGCGAGTGTTAATTTGACGATAATCTTTCCAAACATGTAAACGATGCGAACGACTCTAGCGGCATAAATCTCGGCATGATGATTAGTGTTCGATCTGAACATAAATATTGTGATAAAAGTCAACGACTCAACGGGACCAAAGCAATGTGTCACGCACGTCAAAAGTGACTTTCGGAAACTGAGAACAATCGATTTGGGAGCTGGTATCCGATGTGGCTTCCTTCATCGCCATTAGTTTTTTTTATTTTTATTTTGAGGTAACTGAGATCTTCCGACCGTTTTAATTAGGTAAAATAGAGTAATGTTGAACCACCGAAAGCGTCTCCGATTCGGTCTCGCTTTCGTTGCGTGTGCATGGGACCTTTGTCCGTTCAGACTTCTTTTTCTCTCCCCTAAAAACATCCCCCGATCGCTTTCACTTCATTGAGAAACGTGCGTTGATGAGATAAACTACACTCGAACGTTGGCAAGATTTTTAAATTTTTGGCAGTGAGAAGCTGGCTTCCTTTTGTCGCTTGTGCCCCCCTAAAATTCGGTTCGTAGACATGACGAACGCAGCCCCAATTGCTTTTTGAAGATCAATCACAATCATCACGAAAGATCTGTGCACTCCCTAATGATTTCCTATTATATAATACGAGGATGTATTCTGATTGCCATACCACCAATAATTATTGTGGTTTGTCGATTGGTCAAAATGCCCAAATCAATTATATCTGAAGACAGCTAGGTTTGGATGATACCAGTATTGAAGATGTGCTCATCTAGCTGGAAGTAACGTTCGGATGTGTACCTTCCCTCCATTACCAAAATGGACTTAATCAGCTTAAAAAATTATTTTACAGTTCTCCTAATGTTCCGCACCACTGTGACCCGACCGGACGTTTTTTGTGGTGCATGAACCCTATTTGTGGTACCCACATTTTCATTGCGGCAAATGAATGCTGTGTTGAAAATATATACATACATGTTATCACGGATGAGAAACATGTGTTCTCATTTACAATATAAGGAGGCATAAATCTTTTCTTTAGCAATGCCCAATATTTTTGTTTTTCTAAGTGGTAGGTCGGTGTCCAGATCGGTGTTCATAGATATCAATCGTTTCTCTTCTTAGGATGATCTTATGACTCAATATTTTTAGGACCAATAAGGACGAGGCATTCATATCATACACCATTCTAGCTCTACACTTTAATATGCTTTGTCTAATCGAACCGATAAGAGTTCTATTGTGTTCTAGTAATTAGAAAGCATTTCATTAGCAATGGGTAGGGAAAGAAAAGACTCCTGGAAAGTGTCTTTGGACCTCTTTTTAGAACATTGTCTTCTAGTCATGCAAAAAGCGAAGAGAAGGCCAAAATTGAATTCCTCAAAACTACAGGGTTCCTCAAAACTACAGGGATTTAAAGTGCAATTTACCAATATTTTAGTTTTAGTCTTGACGGCCTGACAAAAAGAGGCAATTTGAGCCATGGATATTTTTTCTTTTATTATATAAATAAAAACACTAACTTACTAGTGAAAAATACTAAATAATGCCCTTTGAGCACTTGTTAAATCTAACTAAACGTGTTTTGAAAGTTAAAATTTTAGCACTTGACAAATAAGTAATTCGTCTCAAAATGCATTTGGAAATTGGGATCTATATTTCTACTAAACTTAATTGGGGGCCTATTCACGTTCGTTGATGATGCCGTTTACTTGTTAGCAAGTGCACTTTGAAGGAAACTGAGTCACATGTGCTAAAATTCTGAGGCTGTTAGTAAAATCAAATCTAGAGAAAATCAGTGATTGGGGGAAACATCGACCCCATGATTAATTTCAATTGGGTGATAATTAATCATGAGATTTTATTCGGAATCGGGATCAAACATATGGGAACGTGACATCCCTCAGTCGGACGCGAATGAGGAAGTGCGACCACGTGAGGCCTGTCGGGAAAAGATGGCCTGATGGGCCCCCACGCGTGTCATGAACTTATCATATGAGCGTCAATCGTGGCAATTGCATCACCTCTATTTTCGTTTTTTTAGTTTTTTCTTTTACTTTCTTGGATTTTTGGCATTTTCTTAAATTATGACAGGGAGATGTCGACGAGGCCAACTGATGGTCCCCTTATAAAATTCTTCTGTTTTTTTCCTTCTCGGAAATAATAAATGACGGTCCTTCCTCAAATTACTCTCACCATGTCCCCTCACTCACTGCCCTGTAAATTGGGATAACAACATTATAGCTATCATAAATAGTATAACCTTTTTTTTTTTTTTTTGGACCACTTAAGTACTTTACTTAAGTGCCATAACTTTTGGTAGATCACTTGAAGGATAAAATTCTTTGAAAATGTTTATCAAAGTACTGAAAATTCCACGTGGCCTAGCATTTATGGTGAATATTTTTAAAAAATTAAATGGCATTCAAGTGATTAAAAAAAAATCACGGCCGTGAGCACGTACATAAATTATGGCTCTCTAATGATAAAAAAAAGTTATGATATTTAAGTGAGTGTTGTTCGAAAGTTATAACACTTATGATGTCTTTTTCTTTTGTAAATCAATTGGTCAAATCAATATTCCTACCTTTAGGATCAAATGTTTGTATTTTAGTAATAAAAGGAGAGTATATAGACTTAAAAAATTTTACTAGATCAAAATCCCAAAATGAAAGATAGGGGTAGAAAGCATAATATCGACTAAAAAAAAATGCAAATTGATGATGTTCCAAATTATAATTTAGTATTTTTATATTTTGAAGTTAAGGTGAAATGGGTTTATCACCTGGAATGCACTAAAGAGGAGAGTCAATTGCCAAACTCCCATTTAAAGTAAGTTTGAAGGGCAGGGCTATCGTGGTCAAAAACCAATGATTAAAAACCCCACCGAAATCCCCTTTTTCGATTTCATCATTCCCGTAAAAGTTCTCAAAAGAGCAAAACGTATCCAAAAAAGATCGTGAAAAACGCTATTTTTCTTGTACTTCGATTAGAACGTTGGCTAGCAATTCTTGTGATCCAACTGTAATTACACCGTGTCACAACCATTTCATTTCTTATCAAGTCTAATTTGAATGTGATGTTCTTATTATTTCTAACACAATTGCAAATGTGTTAACCTAGACACAAACCTTAAAAATGAAATTCTTAGTCTAATTGTCGATCTGTACAGCATGTACGCAGATAACTTCATTTGATTTTCCTTTTTGTTAGTTTTAAATAAGAATGATAAATAAGGGTATTTGAGGAAGAAAAGAGAAAATAGATACAAGCAGGAGCCCGTTTTCCTTCTATATAATGGCATATATAACATCTTATTCAATGTGTAAATATTTCGACCCCCCCTAAAAAAAAGTGTCTAGATATGCATAAGCGCACTATTATATTGACACAAGAAAAATGTTAATTTGCTTAATCGGACGTGTCCAATCATGTTAAAAATCGATTGAAAGGGTAAGTCCGTGAATCATATATAAACCTGTGGATACTACATGGTTGAACTTGACTGCAGCACGATTAACCATTTGATGTTCCCAATGGAAAAAAAAAATTAGTAGGAGCTGTTGCCAAAAGTCCAAGCTGTGGGAATCCCCAACTCGATCAGTGAAGCTTCAAATCCCAACCTTCCATATATAAAATTGAAAGCTGTGGGCTATTTAAATTCGAGGTCATGCTTCGTTTAATTCAATTGATATATGATACAACCCACTATGTAAACTTCGCTTCATTTTTATATTATGACTGCATTTTTAATTCACATGGCAAATAATTCGAGCTGTAAAAGATTATGACAAATTTTTTAATTAGATACTGAATGCGACTCACTTATTTAAATTTTCTCGTACAAGTTACGGCGAATGTCTTTTTTATTTAAAAAACGGGAGGCGATTATTTTCAAATTAGGCTTGTCATATTTCACAAAATATCTTTTTTCCTTAACTAGGTTACAGTGAATGCTACAATCATTATTCAACTAAATCGCTCTTTTCCAATGAAAAGCTCTTATGTGTTGGCTCAATTGGGAAATCCCACATTGTGTTTTCATTTCTATAAAATTGCTCTCGAATTTATACTTAATGTCTCTAATGAGCAAATCTTGCATGTATCCAGTATAGTAAATATGAAGTCCATTCCATCTTACTTATTAGATCATGTGAGTCTTATATGATTTCAAGATCTATAAAAACTAAAATGAAGTGGACTTAAATGCTTCATCTGCATTCAAGAATAGTTTGTCTTTGACTGTTTTTTCCATGGTTTTGTACCTAGAAAATCCTAGGTGGCATAACAAGGATATTCACGAAAAACCCTCTAATTTGTAATTAAAAAATGAGTTTTATCTCTACTTCGTTCTCACAAACCAAGTGCAATTTTTACTAGAAATGTGCATTGATGTTGTAAATCCTTCGCGAGTGCCTCGACAGGTCCGCCTCCACTTGGGACAAGCATGCGTCAACGTGACGTATAAATATTTTCGAGATTTCATATTTTCTTGTTCTTTCTTTTTTTATAATTTCTAGATGGTGTCAAGCCAGACACATGTAATGTCTACTCGTGCTAGAATAAATAATGTCTTTAAAACTCTTTAGAAAAGTTCAGCTACTCGAACTTTCGATCTCGGTAGTCCCTAGATGTACATTGCTTATTACCGTTGATTAATACCATTAAATGCGACATTTTTCACACGACCCGTTTTCATTCTCGCTTCCTACGAATGTTTCTTCAAACCATGCGAGTATCTGAGTATTGGAAAGTCGTGCGCTTGAGTCGGGTGACGTGCTACTCGTGACCGAGGATGGTGCACGCCGCACGATCCTTTAAACTGGCTCAACGGTCCGGACAAGACCGCGGAAGAGTGTGCCGTTGGACTGCATCACGTGCTCGACTAAAGCGGGAGAAATTTCGACCGTCAATGTCGAAGTGGATGGATTCTCGAAGTATGCAACTCATTACCCCTGCCAAGCATCGTACAACTGAAGAAACAACCTCCTTGTCCTTTCACCGTGTAGTCAAGTACCAGGCTGCGCTTGCGGTATAACAAGCTATTTTGACCGTTTCCCAAGCAGTTTCTAGTCAGAATTGCTCAGAATCATGGGGTCGCAACTGTGCAAATCTTCAAGCCTTCATTCCTAGACAGACGGCCCACCCGGATGCTTCGATGGGGTGCTAGTAAACGTTGGAGGCATTGCATGAGTGCCAAAAGATAAGACGTGGAAAACACCAACATTGCTTGATCCCATCTCTTGAAGGGCTTCGAGAGGATGAACCAAGTGGGCTGATTAGAAGAGAAGGCCTATTGAGGGTTGATAAGGCATTTTGGTCGCACTAAGATCCTTTCGTAGCATTACCTTGTTAGCGTAAATATCACAAAATATCAAAAATTAGTATGTCTATAATAAATTTATCTCAAATTAATATTTTGATCACAAAAAACCCTAAATCAATGTACTTGTAACAAATTAACCAAAATTAATCTTTTTTTACCACTAAAGAGCTGTACCAATTTACCTTATGTTAATTTATGTTAAATTGAATTAATGATACATTTGTGACTAACAAAGGGTAAAATTCAAAACTAGTACATTGACAAACTATTTCAATAATTTGAAGGTAAAATTTAACGGAAACTAACGAATGGTAAATTTATCATAAGTATATCAATTTGTGGTTTTAATGATAAATTTATCATAGTTACATCAATTTGTGATTTTGATGATAAAAAAATCAATTTGAAATGAATTTAATAGTTGTTTGTGGTATTAATCCATCATAAACGATTCTAGGGGCTATCCATGTGCCTTGGCAGTGTGAAAATTGCGCGCTCAAACTAATTGATGTATCGACCGACCAAAGAAAAAAAAAAAAAACTAATTGATGATGTATGGATGAACCTTAAGATGAACCTTAAGCTTGGACAGGGACACAGCCCTGGCGAGTACCAAGTAAGCCCTGTCCCGTTCAGCCGAACTCCGAACGTCCCTTCAAAGATCACGTTCCCCCAACCCAACCCCCAACCCAGCCCCACCTCCACCTCCACCTCCTCCACCTCCTTCCTCTCCACTCCTTTTCTTTTCACTCCAGCTCTCTTGCTCCCCACTCTCAGTATCAGTCCACAGTCTCCTCCTCCTCCATCAACACAGCCACTGCAACTCTCTCTCTCTCTCTCTCTCTCCACCGTTCACAGTCTCCATCTCTCCGCCTCTCTCCGCCATGGCTTCCTCCGCATTACCTCCGTCCAACCTCCTCCTCCTCCTCCTCCTCCTCATTTCCGGTAAGCAACATTCTTCTTCTTCTTCCTCTTCTCTCTCTCTCCAATGTGCTCTTCACCTTGATTGGTTTGCTTTCCGCTTGCAGGCCTCGCGTGCGTGGCGGCCATGGCGGCCCCGATCGGCGTCAACTACGGCCAGATCGCCAACAACCTGCCGTCGCCGGACCACGCGGTGACGCTGGTGAAGTCGATCGGCGCCACCCGGGTCAAGCTCTACGACGCGGACTCCCGCGTCCTCTGCGCCTTCGCCCACACCGGCGTCGAGTTCACGGTCGGCCTGGGCAACGAGTTCTTGGTCCAGATGAAGGACCCCAAGAACGCCCTCTCCTGGGTCAAGAGCAACGTCCAGTCCTTCCTCCCCGACACCAACATCACCACCATCGCCGTCGGCAACGAGGTCTTCACCTCCAACGACACCTCCCTCAGGTTAGGCCCGTCGATTCACGCTCCCGCATCGATTTCGAACCGCGAATTCACGTCAATTCGCTACATTGTATGTAAAATTTGTCGACCGTCTTGTTGTTGCTGTGCTTCAGGGACCTCCTCATGCCGGCGATGAAGAACGTCCACGACGCGCTCGCCAGCCTCGGCCTCGACAAGCAGGTCACCGTGACCACAGCCCACTCGCTGGCCATCCTCGAGACCTCCTACCCGCCGTCGACGGGCAGATTCCGGCGGGATGTCGCGAGCCGCGTGAGCCAGGTCCTGGACTTCCAATGCCAGACCGGGTCGTCGTTCCTGATCAATGCCTACCCCTACTTCGCGTACAAGGCCAACCCGAAGCAGGTCCCGCTCGACTTCGTCCTCTTCCAGGCGTCGCAGGGTATCACCGATCCCTCCACGGGGCTCAACTACGAGAACATGCTGTTCGCCCAGATCGACGCCGTCCACTCGGCGCTCGCGGCCGTCGGGTACGCGAATATGACGGTGCACGTGTCGGAGACGGGGTGGCCATCGAGGGGCGACGACGACGAGGTCGGGGCGACGCCGGAGAACGCGAAGAAGTACAATGGGAATCTGATAAAGATCGTGAAGCAGAAGAAGGGGACGCCGATGAAGCCGAACTCCGACCTGAACATATACGTATTCGCGCTGTTCAACGAGAACATGAAGCCCGGGCCGATGTCGGAGAGGAACTACGGGCTGTTCAAGCCGGACGGGACGCCGTCGTACACGCTCAGCAGCGGCGGCGGCGGCGGCGGCGGGACGAGCAATGGGACGAGCTCTGGAGGGTTCGGCGGGGGCGGGGGCGGGGGCGGGAGCGCTTCCGACGGGACGCCACCGGCACCGATTGGCTACCTCTCCGTTTCCTCCGGCGCGGTGAGTTTTGGCAATGATTTGCTTCTCAACATTTTCTTCTTTTTATATTCTGTTCGATTTTCCGGATATTTTGTTTGTTTTCTTCTTTGGGATAAGTGTGTGGTTAATATAGGACTAGTTTTGAAAAATTAAATTATTTTTAATATTTAGGAGGAGCTTGTGAATTTATTAGTAAATTTATTAGTAAATTTATAGCGCCATATTTTTCAAAGGAATTACATTAAGTTACTGGGGAAGATGCATTCTTTTTGGCTTTCATTCACCAACTATGGAATTGTTGATTTTTTTTTGAGATTTCAATTTGGCAAGTTTTAATCATTTAAAAATATATAACTAAAACCTCCCCCTCTCTCTCTATATACACACACACACACACACATATATAAACGGTCATGTGGACAATCAAGGTCATTTAAAACCATGTGAGCCTCTGCACTTTTTTCACAATTCAAGCATATGTATTTCTCATTATGGATGGAAAGTCAGACGTGTACCTTTTGACTTTCTGTCAAAATTTTTAAAACACTACGAAAAAAAATCAAATGGGGCTTCAGTTGCATTTCATTTCAACACTTACTGTACCTCATTATTGGAGCCCGATGGAGTTATCCTAAGTCTTATCTGGACTCATCCAATCAAGGAGTTCACAAACAATCCCGAAATATAAAATAATTCTTTGTCTTATCAATCTTTTGTCTGGGTTACCAAGCAACCCTCTCTCACGTTCTGGGAAGGGATGCTGCTAAAATTCCTCGATGGCAGACCGCAGTAGCCTGAGATCAGGGTCTGATATCTCGTGTCCGTCGACCAACGTGAAAGTTGATTTATTATTAGGCGCTCTCGGAGCATTACTTAACGTGCATCTGTACTACACGATCCACGACAGTGTCATTAGATTAAGCGCCTTCCCTACCTCTTAAAATCTGGTAAATAGAGAGATCCGGCGTGTGATTAGTGCTGAATTGGGGGGTGCATGTGGGGCTTCCTTTGGAGCTGAAGAGCTGCTTGATCTCTGACATCGCATGCCTTAAACTAAGTTCATTAGAATGTGCAACGGCTTTTTTGGCAGATATCTCTCTTGTTTAGCTTTCTGCTTTTTTCTTTTTCTTCACTTGGGGTGCGAACTTTATGCTTTTAGATTAGATTATAGATGCTGTGCGTAAAAATCCGAGTAGAATATTTGAAGGTTCATCGTCCAAGTAAAGAAAGATTCGCCCTTTGGACGAATTCTTTAATTCTTGATTTGTCCGAGCACTTTCAAAAGAACTGACCGACCAACCTGGAAGATTAAGATCTTTTTTTGGCCTAACTTTGTAGATTCAGATCTTAAATCTACATCCACATTGCCTTCAGCTTTGGCTCGTTTGCTAGCTCTATTTGTGTTTCCCCTTCTCACTTCTGATCTTAACTCTCTGAAGCATGAATGACTGAACATGCTTGTTTTTTTTTCTTCTTTTCAAAGTTCTGCGACAAAAGGACATTAGTGATGAATTGATGTTTCACCTGTGCTCGTCTAGCTGTCGGGGTTGGGAATCCCTAATTTGGAGGTTGTTCCTTAAAATGTTAAAAAGTTGAACTTGCTCAAATTATTCCCATTTTGTGTTTATGATGCTTTGGTTCTTGGAGCTTTATAGTCTATTGCCATAGTCCTTTCTTTCGGGCAATTCCCGGCCATAACAGAGATTTAATGCGATGGGTTGAAATTATTTCCTCCCTATTTCGATTTGGCTCTGGCTAAAGAAGAGTATTTTGCGTCTTTAGGCTGACAAAACATTGTGTACTGTGTGCGTGCAGAACGAACTTCGATCATTAGGCGCGGCATGTCTCATGTTGGCTCTGTTCCTGATCAAGCTCGTCTTTTGAAGCATGAATCCGTCTTATTTCGAATTGGGTGATCATCAACGAAGTGGGTTATCTAAAAAGAAGGTGAAAGACTTTTTGGATTCTCTTTTTGCTTGTAAATCAGCTCCCCAAAATTCACGGGCATATGAGTGTCTCTCCCATCCATCATATCTTCCCCGTCGCATCCTGCTCTAGCACAAGTTGCACAGAGAGAGAGAGAGAGTGCTTTCGAGAACATCACTTGCTATTATTGGTACTGCACTTGGGTCCATTTCATCAGAGAAATGCACAGAGAGTAGGGACATCAAGTGGGTGGGACGTGTAAATGCGAAATGAGTGGTAGCTTTTTTCTGTTTGGTTGGCTATGAACTGTAATTGTTTTGGCACTTCTTTTTTGGCGTTTTGGGGGAGGTTGGTGGGGGAGAGAATTGTGCAGTGTAGTGTCTTCAATAATTCCTAGATGCCAATGTACTGTCATTTTATTGCTATTCTATTCCAAAATGTCCTATCTGGGGCGTGTGGGACAAAAGCACCATCATTTCCATTTGGCTAACGTGACCACCCATGATTTTACCGCTGCATAGGAGCACAAGAAAAAGGACGCTATGGCCTTCCTTTCATGGATGATGTGATAGACATGATGTAGGAAACAGCAGAGCAGCATTTGCAATTGTACCGAGGGTTCTAGGTCAAAGAAGTTAATGCAAAACGTCAGGGTAAAATTTAATGGATATCTACTCTAGGAGTCAGGGAGTAGAGGTGGGTGATAAATGGGCTGTCGGTCGCTTCTAGCTGATCTCTCTTTGCGGGCGCCCTAGAATTCAGGTCCCTAATGTTGATGCTCGTGGTGATATCTCGGATTCAAGGTGATCGTAATCGGACTTGAGGTATGCAGTGGCGACGATTGCAGCGGCAGCTAGTAATGCGGCAAGGAGCTTATGGAGAGAGAAGAGGGACGGGAGCGTCGGCAATATAATAAGGAACGATTATATGAATGGCGACATAGATTTCATGAAGAGCAGAAGATGGACAAACTTGCCACTTTCCTAGCGAGCGCATATGGTCCCTGCTTCTCCTCTTCACAAAATTAACCTGTCATGTGTCAAGATGCGACATGAGTGTTCACTCAGCAACAGGCACAGGCACGGGCACATGCATAAGCAATTTAGAGAAGAACTATCCATCTCAAAATTCAAAGAGATTTCCTGCTTTTAAACGAGCAGAAAATCACTCTTTATAACCTAAAAGACCTTGAAATAAAATTATTCAAACTTAGAAACCTTAATAAGACCATTTTAGCATAAATTATTAACTTATGAGCAAAATAAGCAATATGTATATAATCCTAATATCCTGATGATATCAGAGCAAGACATCAAATATCAAATATAAGATGAAATCAAATCTTGACTACCGTGCATCAAAAGCACAAGCAAGCATCATAGTGCATATCAAGTGAAATTAATGAACAGATTGACACGACTTGATTTGTCCCAAAATTAGAAGTGATGAGGTTTTAGTGCATAGGCTGACCTCAAATCGGATTACAATCACCTTGAATATGAGATCTCACCGTGAGCATCAACATTAGGGACCTCAATCCCGCAGGCGCCCGCAAAGTGAGATCCTGCTGGAAGCGACTGACAGCCCATTCATCACCCACCTCTACTCCCTACTCCTAGAGTAGATATCCATTAAATTCTACCCTGACGTTTTGCATTAACTTCTTTCACCTAGAACCCTCGGTACAAATGCAACTGCTGCCCATTTTATGAAGTTCATTTATTCAAAAAGAGTAGAATACCCTTAATGATATCAGCAGCACATTTGTTATGCAAGAATCTCTTTTCGGTCTGTTTGAATTTTGGCTTGAAATAATAAATTTTTGAGCTCTCATCGAGTTATGCATTGGTATGAATCTGAGTGCAGGTTACTGATAAGAGCTTCATATGAGTTTCTGAATTGTAACACGCAAGTTAATCAAAACAGCAAGCATGGTCTTGCGACGGGTGGATGGGATATGTTATAAAGATTGGCATCGTCTCCTCCTGCACTTATTAACAAAAAAATTGGGCTAATACAAAAAAAAAAGGCACTAACCTTATTTCGAGTGACAATTCTTACTTGAACTTTTTTTTGTCTCAATAAAAATTATTAATTTTTATTTGAGTCTCAAATTTGGCCCGTTACCCAAAGCTTGTGATCTTGTAGATTGTTATAAGCACTTGGTGGGGCAGAACTTTAGAATCTTCTTCACTGTACTTTCCAAAAAATCAATGTATTAATGTCCATCCCAATATATTAAATGAGATCAATTGACTAATGTCCATTCCACGTAGACTTCAAATTTTAAGGGGAGTACTTGGGCTTGTTTCACAAAAAAAGTTCTAGTCTCAAGTTTGGCGAATCTTGTCCATGGGGTCTACCGATAGGTGGTGATCCACAACTTCATATTGCGACGAAATAACTTAAGTTGGCCGAAAAGATTTACTCTGAAGATCTTTTTGACTTGTCACTAAAGTTAAGGAGACTATAAGCAGCTTTATTGTTATTCTTCAAGTTGTGCACTTAAAATCAACGTACTTCTGTGGCTGGATTCCATTCAATTGACAATACCAGTTATGCCCGTTTTAGTGATGCTGTCCAATTCCACACCCTTCGCTATTCCACCCACCAATCCCTAGGCATGATATGGGCTCCCAGCCAAGACCCAGCGGCCTCCAGTATACGTTGATTTTTCCTTCCTTTCACTGGCTTTATGCCTGAGAGATATTGCGGAATGAGTAAGACAGAGGACATAAAAAGCCCAGCCATTTTGGTTCAACAAGAAGCAGTTTCAGTTTCTCCTGAGTGACTCACCCGTCAATAGAACCGGATGAACTTTCGAATGAATCGAGCAGGCTGAGAAGTGAGATCTGGGAAGGTATATCTTCCCCGGTAGGCTATGTGGTCGATGAAATAGGCAATTTTTCGGCTAACAGAAGGAATAGCCAGCCCGGAAAGAAGTGTTTCGCGCCATAAGGACCCGAGAAATACTTGTTCGAATTCAGAACCCTTGAAGCAGTAAAATAGCCTGTGAACAAAAAGATAACTCCGCGGAGCACTGAGGATAGTTCATGGAATTACGAAACAATGATATGGAGATCGGATAAACTAGGATAGAGACATAAATAATAGTATTCATGGACATTTTTGGGTTTATGGATTCCACAAGGAATAGGTTTCCTAGTTTGAGAAGACTTCTTGAAATGAGATTTCCTATTTGGATCCAATTCTTGCCTATATATAAGAAGTGGATATTCTTCGTGTTAAGTGATCTTTCATCAACAACACCAAAAATGACATGTTTGGACTCGCATATATGCTTCTGTTAGAGGAGAGCCATCGTTCACCAATTGCACTCCCGACTACACCAGCTCTCTTGATTATATACTCTTTTGCCTTTCATCAGACATCAAGCCCGTCAGTTTCCTAGAGCTTCTCGAATCAAACTCGGACGAGGCGGCCGGTGGGCTGCCAAACTATTGCCGTCCGAGTGATCACTTGCCACTTCGTGTTGAATTCGAACTTGATTGCGGTAAAGTTCTTTGATCTCACTTCCATAGCTTTCATCAACATTTTAGATCGCTCATGACCAGTAGATTATAATTTCGGTTCTAGGATGTCACCCGAGTGTTACTGCTGTACTGTGACGGGTTCTATATACATAGGACAATTTCTTCGATCATCATTTGGGCCTTATTTTTTAGAATTGCTTCCTTTCACCAGAATGTATATACTGAATATATAGATGTCAAGATTACATCGGGATTTATTAACTGGTAGGGTAATTTCGCGTTATCCATTCACATGCTTAATTGTAATGTCTCGTAAATAAGTTGCGCGAAACAGTTAATGTCTTTTGCAAAGACTAACGAATCCATTAAATACCTAAAACATAAAAAGCCTTTTACCCTGATTGTAACTTAAGCCAAACTATGCTTCTCCTATAATCAGCAAGCTGAGGAAATCTAGGTTCAAGGGATTGCAAACAATTATCCAAATTTGGAATAGCAGAGGCCTATCATGATGTGAAGAAACTAGTATTGACTTCATATGTTAAGTCATGCATTCGTTTAACATCTAAAGCTTTAAAAGCATTAGACGATACCCTTGCAAATTTATTTCTATATCTTTTGCATTTCTCTTTCATTTTCTTAAACGCGCATTAAAAGAGAATACTTTTTAATTATGAGGACACAAAATGGAGCGATTTCAAATGAAAAAACCACTTGTTTTTAACTACCACATGATACGCATAATCTTTGATAATCTTTCCATGTTGGGACTTCATAGCTTATAGTTAATAATGTTGAGGTCTCAAAAGCAAACACAACAACATATTCAAGCTCATAAAATAAGATATACCAAGAAAAAGTTGAACAAGAGAAAAATGACTATTCTCTATGGGCAGCATCAAACATGACTACTAACCTCAACAACTTTATCAATATCAGCAAAAGGTGTACGACAAGCTACTCTCAGCTCATTTTCCATGCTTTGTATAGTATGTGAACATTGCAAGTTTAACTCTATAAATGCATTCATCTTGGTTTCTTGCATGGACCAATTTAGTCAAGAGAGGATTGCTTAATTTATTGCTCTGCATACAGATAAATTAAAATAATCTAAAAAAAAAAAATTAGAGCATCTTCAATAATTGTAATTAGTTCACACACCACAGTTCTTTTATAGAAATGAAAACCTGATCTAGCAATGTCAACATCATCTATTCAAGAACTTGAGGCGAAATTTTTCAAAATACAACTTAACAAGATTTTAAAAAATCTGGCCACTCGATTATTGCATTTTCTACACCATAAATCAATTTTTAGACCAATTTTCTGATAATGTGAGAAAAACATCTTTAGTGAAATATTGATTTCTATAATCTGATACAATAATGGCCATAAAATGGAGAAAATCAAATTTAGTGTTGTTCCAAAAAAAAAAAAAAATCAACAGTATGAAAGTCAAACCCAATGCAACCACCTAATCGCAAGCACAAAAGAAAAGACTAAACAACGCTTATAGAGACATAATTTCCCCAATCTAATAACTATCACACAACCAAATTATTAAGAGCCATATATGAAAAAAATAGCATTGAAATTCTATTTCATTGCAGTAGAAAAATGGTTAGCATTTTTATGTAGGCATCACCTCAAAAGCTTTTCTAGAATACTTATGGAGACACTCCTCATATCTTTTCCTTACTGAACCGGCATCAACCGCACTCGCATTGAATGCACTCGCATTGAATTTGGCTAATGATTTTTGTATTGCTTACTCATAAGTCTCACTCATGCCAATCTACATAACTACAATTAGGAAAATATTGAAATGATAGATCATATATGTCTCTGGCAAAGTGTTGCTTACTTCCTCCAGTGGCTTAAATTGGATCAAAGTAGACATGAAAACCTTAGTAGCTCAATTATAAGTTCTACGACACTCCGCCTCTTTAACAATCTACAAAAGTTAGATGAAAAATAAGAATGAAAACATAACCACTGCACATTTTAATAGATAGCAATGATAAGCGATAATTAGCACCGCATAGTTCTCTCACTTTCTCGTTAGATAGAGAACATCTTAGATATACTACTCTCATGGCACTAGGATATTTCACAGCTCCCTACATTTGGAATTTGATCTCGTTTGCATTTGCTACAACCACGAAAAATATTCTTAAATGCCACCATCTCTTCCACCCTTTCAACACATTTAAATTCATTAGACACTAATTAGACCCCACACCAATGATGGCCGCCTCAAAATTTCACCATCATCAATATTCCACAAGATCATTTTTCACTGGATGAAGACAACTTTAAATCTACATTATTGAAACACAGACCAAATGCTATAAAAATAAGCCAACAACTTTAAATCTACATTATTGAAACACAGACCAAATGCTATAAAAATAAGCCAAGCTCTGATTGTTGGAAGCAATTTGATCTAATGAGACATCGATGCAAAATTAGTTAATAATATTTAGGTCTCAAAAACAAACAAAACAACATATTCAAGCTCATAAAATAAGGTATACAAAGAAAAAATTGAACAAGAGAAAAATAATTATTCTCTATAGGTAGCATCAAACATGACTACTAACCCCAACAACTTTATCAATATCAGCAAAAGGTGTACGACAAGCTACTCTTAGCTCATTTTCCATGCTGTGTATAGCACGCGAACACTGCAAGTCTAACTCCATAAATGCATTCATCTTGGTTTCTTGCATGTACCAATTTATTCAAGAGATGATTGCTTAAGTTATCGCTCTGCATACAGAGAAATCAAAATAATCTGGTCACCCAAAAAAAAAATAATCTGAAAAAAAAAAATTAGACCAACTTCAATAACTGTAATTAGTTTACACATCACAGCTCTTTTATAGAAAGAAAAACCTTATCTAACAATGTCAACATCATCTTTTAGGCGCACCAAATTCCTTATTTAAGAACTTGAGACAAATTTTTTCAAAATACAACTTAACAAGATTTTAAAAAATGTTGGCCACTCGATTATTGCACTTTTTGCACCATAAATCAATTTTTAGACCAATTGTCTGATAATGTGAGAAAAACATGTCCAGTGAAATATTGATCTCCATAATCTGATACGATAATGGCCATAAAAGAGAGAAATCAAATCTAGTATTGTTCAAAAAAAAAAAATCAACAGTATGAAAGCCAAACTTAATGCAACCACCTAATTATAAGTACAAAAGAAAAGAGTAAACAACACTCAAAAAAACATAATTTCCCCAATCTAATAACCATCACACAACCAAATTATTAAGAGCCATACATGATAAAAATAGCATTGAGATTCTACTTCATTGTAGTAGAAAAATGGTCAGTATTTTTTAGGTAAACATCACCTCAAAAGCCCTTTTAGAATACTTATGGAGACACTCCTCATATCTCTTCCTTACTGAACCAGCATCAACAACATTCACATTGAATTCAGCTAATAATTTTTGTACTGCTTACTCATAAGTCTCACTCATGCCAGTCTACATTAATTGCAATTAGGAAAATATTGAAATGATAGATCATTTATTTCTTTGGCAAAGCGTTGCTTGCTTCATCTGGTGGCTTAAATTGGATCAAAGTAGACATGAAAACCTTAGTAGCTCTACGACACTCCACCTCTTTAACAATCTACAAATGTCAGAGGAAAAATAAGAATAAAAACATAACCACTGCACATTTTAATAGATGGCAATGACAAGCGATAATTAGCATCGCATTGTTCTCTAGCTTTCTCGTCAGATGGAAAACATCTTAGATATACTACACTCTCATGGCACTAGGGGATATTTCACAGCTCCCTACATTTGGAACTGGACCTCGTTTGCATTTGCTACAACAACGGAAAATATTCTCAAATGTCACAATCTCTTCTATCCTTTCAACACATTTAAATTCACTAGTCACTAATTAGACCCCATACCAATGATGGCCGCCTCAAAATTTCACCATCATCAACATTCCACAAGATCATTTTTCACTAGATAAAGACAACTTCGAATCTACATTATTGAAACACAGACCAAATGCTATAAAAATAAGCCAGGCTCTGATTGTTGGAAGCAATTTGATCTAATGAGACATCGATGCAAAATTAGTTAATAATATTCAGGCCTCAAAAGCAAACAAAACAACATATTCAAGCTCATAAAATAAGGTATACCAAGAAAAAATTGAACAAGAGAAAAATGATTATTTTCTATGGGCACTATCAAACATGACTACTAACCTCAACAACTTTATCAATATCAGCAAAAGGTGCACGACAAGCTACTCTCAGCTCATTTTTCATGCTGTGTATAGCACATGAACACTGTAAGTCTAACTCCATAAATGCATTCATCTTGGTTTTTTTCATGGACCAATTTATTCAAGAGATGATTGCTTAAGTTATCGCTCTGCTTACAGAGAAATCAAAATAATCTATAAAAAAAAAATTATATCATCTTCAATAACTGTAATTAGTTCACACACCACAGCTCTTTTATAGAAATGAAAACCTTATTTAACAATGTCAACATCATCTTTTAAGCGCAAAAAACTCCTTATTAAAGAACTTGAGATGGAATTTTTCAAAAACAACTTAACAAGATTTTCAAAATGTTGGCCCCTCGATTATTGCACTTTTTGCACAATAGATTAATTTTTAGACCAATTGTCTGATAATGTGAGAAAAATATGTTTAAATGATCTCCATAATCTGACACGATAATGGCCATAAAAGGGAGAAAATCAAATTTAGTATTGTTTCAAAAAAAAAAAAAAAAAAATCAACAGTATGAAATCCATACCGAATACAACCACCTAATCACAAACACAAAAGAAAAGAGTAAACAACGCTTGTAGAGACATAATTTCCCCAATCTAATAACCATCATACAACCAAATTATTAAGAGCCACACATGATAAAAATAGCATTGAGATTCTACTTCATTGCAGTAGAAAAATAGTCAGCATTTTTTACGTAAACATTACCTCAAAAGCCCTTCTAGAATACTTATGGAGACACTCCTCATATCTCTTCCTTCCTGAACTAGCATCAATAGCACTTGCATTGAATTCAGGTAATGATTTTTGTACTATTTACTCATAAGCCTCACTTATGCCAGTCTACATTAATTGCAATTAGGAAATTATTGAAATGATAGATCATTTATTTTTTTGGCAAACCGTTGCTTACTTCATCTGGTGGCTTAAATTGGATCAAAGTAGACATGAAAACCTTAGTAGCTAAATCACAAGCTCTACGACACTCCGTTTCTTTAATAATCTACAAAAGTCAGAGGAAAAATAAGAATGAAAACATAACCACTACACATTTTAATAGATAGCAATGACAAGCGATAAACAACACTACACAGTTCTCTAGCTTTCCTGTCAGATAGAGAACATGTTAGATATATTGCACTCTCATGACATTATGAGATATTTCACAGCTCCCTACATTTGGAACTGGACCTCGTTTGCATTTGCTACAATTACGAAAAATATTCTCAAATGCCATCATCTCTTCCACTCTTTCAACACATCTAAATCCACTAGACACTAATTAGACCGCACACCAATGGTGGCCGCCTCAAAATTTCACCATCATCAACATTCCATAAGATCATTTTTCACTGGATAAAGACAACTTCGAATCTACATTATTGAAACACAGACTAAATGCTATAAAAATAAGATAGGCTCTGATTGTTGGAAGCAATTTGATCTGATGAGACATCGATGCAAAATTAGTTAATAATATTCAAGTCTCAAAAGCAAACAAAACAACGTATTCAAGCTCATAAAATAAGGTATACAAAGAAAAAATTGAACAAAAGAAAAATGACATCAAACATGACTACTCACCTCAACAACTTTATCAATATCAGCAAAAGGTGCACGACAAGCTACTCTCAGCTCATTTTTCATACTGTGTATAACACGTGAACACTGCAAGTCTAACTTCATAAATGCATTCATCTTGGTTTCCTGCATGGATCAATTTATTCCAGAGATGATTGATTAAGTTATTCCTCTGCATACAGAGAAATCAAAATAATCTAAAAATAAAATAAAAATTAGACCATCTTAAATAATTGTAATTGGTCCACACACCACAGCTCTTTTATAGAAAGGAAAACCTTATCTAACAATCTCAACATCATCTTTCAACCGTACCAAACTCCCTATTTAAGAGCTTGAGACGAATTTTTTCAAAATACAACTTAACAAGATTTTCAAAAATGTTGGCCACTTGATTATTGCACTTTTTGCACCATAAATCAATTTTTAGATCAATTGTCCGATAATGTGAGAAAAACATGTTTAGTGAAATATTAATCTCCATAATTTGACACGATAATGGCCATAAAATGGAGAAAATCAAATTTAGTGCTGTTCCAAAAAAAAAAAAATCAACAGTATGAAAGCCAAACTGAATGCAACCACCTAATCACAAGCATAAAAGAAAAGAGTAAACAACGCTCATAGAGACATAATTTTCCCAATCTAATAACCATCACACAACCAAATTATTAAGAGCCACACATATGATAAAAATAACATTCAGATTATATTTCATTGTAATAGAAAAATGGTCAGCATTTTTTACGTAAACATCACCTCAAAAGCCCTTCTAGAATACTTATGGAGACACTCCTCATATCTCTTCATTGCTGAATTAGCATCAACAACACTCGCATTGAATTTGGCTAATGATTTTTGTATTGTTTACTCATAAGTCTCACTCATGTCAATCTACATTAACTCCAATTAGGAAAATATTGAAATGATAGATAATTTATTTCTTTGGAAAAACTTTGCTTACTTCATTCGGTGGCTTAAATTTGATCAAAGTAGACATGAAAATCTTAGTACCTGAATCATAAGCTCTATGACACTCCGCCTCTTTAACAATCTACAAATGTCAAAGGAAAAATAAGAATGAAAGCATAACCACTGCACATTTTAATAGATAGCAATGACAAGCTATAATCAGCACCACACAGTTCTCTAACCTTCCCGTCAGATAGAGAACATTTTAGATATACTACACTTTCATGGCATTAGAGGATATTTTACAGTTCCATACATTTGGAACTGGACCTCGTTTGCATTTGCTACAACCACGAAAAATATTTTCAAATGTCATAATTTCTTCCACTCTTTCAACACATCTAAATCCATTAGACACTAATTAGACCCCAGAGGCCGCCTCAAAATTTCACCATCATCAACCTTTCACAAGATCATTTTTCACTGGATAAAGACAACTTTGAATCTATATTATCGAAACACATACTAAATGCTATAAAAATAAGCCATGCTCTAATTGTTGAAAGTAATTTGATCTAATGAGACATCGATGCAAAATTAGTTAATAATATTCATGTCTTAAAGGCAAACAAAACAACGTATTCAAGCTCAGAAAATAAGGTATACCAAGAAAAAATTGAACAAGAGAAAAATGATTGTTCTCTATGGGCAACATCAAACATGACTACTCACCTCAACAACTTTATCAATATCAGCAAAAAGTGCACGACAAGCAACTTTCAACTCATTTTTCATACTGCGTATAGCACGTGAATACTGCAAGTCTAACTCCATAAATGCATTCATCTTGGTTTCCTGCGTGAACCAATTTATTCAAGAAATGATTGCTTAAATTATCACTCTGCATATATAAAAATCAAAATAATCTAAAAATAAAATAAAAATTAGACCATCTTCAAAAACTGTAATTGATCCACACACCACAACTCTTTTATATCAAGGAAAACCTTATCTAACAATGTCAACATCATCTTTTAACTGCACCAAACTCCATATTCAAGAACTTGTGACGAAGTTTTTCAAAATACAACTTAACAAGATTTTCAAAAATGTTGGCCACTCGATTATTACACTTTCTGCATCATAAATCAATTTTTAGATCAATTATTCGATAATGTGAGAAAAACATGTTTAGTAAAATATTGATCTCCATAATCTGACACGATAATGGCCATGAAAGGGAGAAAATCAAATTTAGTGTTGTTCCAAAAAAAAAAAAAAATCAACAGTATGAAAGCCAAACCGAATGCAACTACCTAATCACAAGCACAAAAGAAAAGAGTAAACAACGCTCATAGAGACATAATTTCCACAATCTAATAACCATCACACAACCAAATTATTAAGAGCCACACATGATAAAAATAGTATTGAGATTCTACTTCATTGTAGTAGAAAAATGGTCAGCATTTTTTACGTAGGCATCACCTCAAAAGCCCTTCTAGAATACTTATGGAGACACTCCTCATATCTCTTTCTTGCTGAATTAGCATCAACAACACTCGCATTGAATTTCACTAATGATTTTTGTATTGCTTACTCATAAGCCTCAGTCATGTCAATCTACATTAACTCAAATTAGGAAAATATTAAAATGATAGATAATTTATTTCTTTGGAAAAACTTTGCTTACTTCATTCGGTGGCTTAAATTTGATCAAAGTAGACATGAAAACCTTAGTAGCTGAATTATAAGTTCTACGATACTCCGCCTCTTTAACAATCTACAAATGTTAGAGGAAAAATAAGAATGTAAGCATAACCACTGTACATTTTAATAGATAGCAATGACAAGCGATAATCAGCATCACATAGTTCTCTAACTTTCCCGTCAGATAGAGAACATATTAGATATACTGCACTCTCATGGCATTAGGGGATATTTTATAGTTCTCTACATTTGGAACTGGACCTTCTTTGCATTTGCTACAACCACGAAAAATATTCTCAAATGCCATAATCTCTTCCACCATTTCAACACATTTAAATCCACTAGACACTAATTAGACCCCACACCAATGATGGCCGTCTCAAAATTTCACCATCATCAACATTCCACAAGATCATTTTTCATTGGATAAAGATAACTTCTTCTCTATATTACTGAAACATAGACCAAATGCTATAAAAATAAGCTAGGCTCTAATTGTTAGAAGCAATTTGATCTGATGAGACATCGATGCAAAATTAGTTAATAATTTGTAGGTCTCAAAAGTAAACAAAACAATGTATTTAAGCTTATAAAATAAGGTATACCAAGAAAAAATTGAACAAGAGAAAAATGATTATTTTCTATGGGTAGCATCAAACATGACTACTCACCTCAATAACTTTATTAATATCAGCAAAAGGTGCACGACAAGCAACTCTTAGCTCATTTTCCATATTGTGTATAGCATGCGAACACTGCAAGTCTAACTCCATAAATGCATTCATCTTGGTTTCATGTGTGGACCAATTTATTAAAAAAATGATTGCTTAAGCTATCACTCTGCATACAGAGAAATCAAAATAATTTTAGAAAAAATAAAAATTAGACCATCTTTAATAACTTTAATTGGTCCACACACCACATAAAGGAAAATTTTATCTAACAATGTCAACATCATTTTTTAACCACACTAAACTCTTTATTCAAGAACTTGAGGCGAAGTTTTTCAAAATACAACTTAATAAGATTTTCAAAAATGTTGGCCACTCGATTATTGCACTTTTTGCACCATAAATCAATTGTCCAATAATGTGAGAAAAACATGTTTAGTGAAATATTGATATCCGTAATCTGACACGATAATTGTCATAAAAGGGAGAAAATCAAATTTAGTGTTGTTCCAAAAAAAAAAAAAAATCAACAGTATGAAAGTCAAACCCAATGCAATCACCTAATCACAAACACAAAAGAAAAGAGTAAACAACGCTCATAGAGACATAATTTCCCCAATCTAATAACTATCACACAATCAAATTATTAAGAGCCACATATGATAAAAATAGCATTGAGATTATACTTTATTGCAGTAGAAAAATAGTCAACATTTTTTACGTAGGCATCACCTCAAAAACCCTTCTAGAATACTTATGGAGGCACTCCTCATATCTCTTCCTTACTGAATCAGCATCAACAATACTCGCATTGAATTTGGCTAATGATTTTTGTATTGCTTACTCATAAGCCTTACTCATGCCAATCTACATTAACTCAAATTAGGAACATATTGAAATGATAGATAATTTATTTATCTGGAAAACATTGCTTACTTCATTCGATGGCTTAAATTTGATTAAAGTAGACATGAAAACCTTAGTAGCTGAATCATAAGCTCTACGACACTCCGCCTCTTTAACAATCTACAAATGTCAGAGAAAAAATAAGAATGAAAACATAATGACTACACATTTTAATAGATAGTAATGACAAGCGATAATTAGCACCACACAATTCTTTAGCTTTCCCGTTAGATAGAGAACATTTAGATATACTGCACTCTCATGGCATTAGGGGATATTTCACAGCTCCCTACATTTGGAACTAGACTTCGTTTGCATTTGCTACAACCACGGAAAATATTCTCAAATGTCATCATCTCTTCCATCTTTTAGACCGCACACCAATGGTGGCCGCCTCAAAATTTCACCATCATCAACATTTCACAAGATCATTTTTCACTGAATAAAGACAATTTCGAATCTACATTATTGAGACACATACCAAATGCTATAAAAATAAGCCAAGCTCTGATTGTTGGAAGCAATTCGATCTAATGAGACATCGATGCAAAATTAGTTAATAATATACAGGTCTCAAAAGCAAACAAAACAACCTATTCACGCTTATAAAATAAGATATACCAAGAAAAAATTGAACAAGAGAAAAATGATTATTCTTTATGGGCAACATCAAATATGACTACTAACCTCAACAACTTTATCAATATCAGCAAAAGGTACACGGCAAGCTACTCTCAGCTCATTTTCCATATTGTGTATAGCACATGAACATTGCAAGTCTAACTCCATAAATGCATTCATCTTAGTTTCCTGTATGGACCAATTTATTCAAAAGAGGATTGCTTAAGTTATCGCTCTGCATTTAGAGAAATCAAAATAATCTAAAAAAAATAAAAATTAGACCATCTTCAATAACTGTAATTGGTCCACACTCCACAACTCTTTTATAGAAAGGAAAACATTCTATTACAATGTTAACATCATCTTTTAATCGCACCAAACTCCCCATTTAAGAACTTGAAACTAAGTTTTTCGAAATCCAGCATAACAAGATTTTTAAAATTGTTGGCCACTCGATTATTGCACTTTCTACACCATAGATTAATTTTTAAACCAATTGTCTCATAATGCGAGAAAAACATGTCTAGCGAAATATTGATCTCCATAATCTAACACGATAATGGCCACAAACGAGAGAAAAGCAAATAAAGTGTTGGCAAAAAAAATAAAAAATCAACCGTATCAAAGCCAAACCCAATGCAACCACCTAATCATAAGCACAAAGGAAAATAGTAAATAAAGTTCATAGAGACATAATTTCCCCAATCTAATAACCATCACACAACCAAATTATTAAGAGCCACACATGATAAAAATAACATTGAGATTCTACTTCATTGTAATAAAAAAATGGTTAGCATTTTTTACGTAGGCATCACCTCAAAAGCCCTTCTAGAATACTTATAGAGACACTCCTCATATCTCTTTCTTACTGAACCAGCATCAACAGCACTCGCATTGAATTTGGCTAGTAATTTTTTTATTGCTTACTCATAAGCCTCACTCATGCCAATTCGATCAAAGTAGACATGAAAACCTTAGCTGAATTATAAGTAATACGACACTCCGCCTCTTTAACAATCTACAAAAATCAGAGGGAAAATAAGAATGCAAACATAACTACTGCATATTTTAATAGATAGCAATGACAAGCGATAATCATCACCACACAATTGTCTAAGTTCCCCTTCTAATAACATTCTCATCAAAAGATGAGAACACAATTTAAAATTTAACGCATTAGAGAAATGAACAAGAAATACAGATTTGGGATTAACATGTTGATGTAGAACAACATGCGAATGATTTTATGGAAACATTGGAGCGTCATAAGAGCAAATGGTCTCACAAATCAAGGACGATTGCGTGATCTTCGAGATTACAAATGGGTTATAATATTTGATTTACGCATATCCTTTGATTTCCCGGATGTCACAGATTTCATATTTGTTTAGCAAATTTTTTAGTTGTGTTTTGATAACTTTCCATTTTATCAATATCTTTTCCTTAATTTTGTTATATACACTTCATTGTTAAAAAATAAATAATATCTTTTAGAATCATTTCCAATCATAACTTTTTCTGCATCAGATAGAGAATGATTTTAGATATATTGCACTCCCATGGCACAAGGGGATACTTCACAACTCCCTACATTTGGAACTGGACCTTGTTTTTATTTGCTACCACCATGGAAAATATTCCCAAATGCCCTTATCTCTTTCACCCTTTCAACACATCTAAATCCACTAGACACTAATTAGACCCCACACCAATGATGGTCGCCTCATGATTTCACCATCATAATTTTTCATTGGATAAAGACAACCTCGAATCTGCATTATTAAAATACAGACTAAATGCTATAAAATAAGCTAGACTCTGATTATTGGAAGCAATTTGATTTAATGAGACATTAATATAGAATTAACTAACAATATCCAGGTCTCATAAGCAAACAAAACAACATATTCAAGCTTATAAAATAAGGTATACCATAAAAAAAATTGAACAAGAGAAAAAAGGAATATTTTTTATGGGCAGCATCAAATATGATTACTAACCTCAACAACTTTATTAATAGGGATAAGTGTTCCAGAAGTCCTACAACTTGTCACGAAAGTGCATTTCAGTCCTAAAACTTGCAAAAAGTGCATTTAAGTCCTAAAACTTGTCAAATTGTTTCAAACGAGTCCTAAGATCGACGCCGTTAACCTTTTTTTGTTAAATATGCTGACATGTCATTTTAAATAATTTTTTTTTTTTTTCCACGTGTATTTTTTAATTATTTTTTATCCATTTTAAAAAAATATATAGATTTAAAAACTAAAAAATTAAATTTATTCTTATCCTATTTTCAACAAAAACTAAAAAGAAAAGTTAAAAAATTTATTTTTAAAATTATTAAAAAAAAAATTACCACAGCTCTTCTCCCCGCCACCGCGGCTGTCGTCGGAGCCGGGCGACGGTCGCCGGCCCTGGGCGGGGTGGCCGGCCTTGGGCGAGGCCTCGTTGGCCCCCGCTCGGGGCCGGCGAGATCGCCGGATCTGGGCGAGCCTCGCCGGCCCGAGCGAGGGCGATGAGGCCTCGCCCGGGCGGGCGACGGTTGCCGGCCCCCGTGAGGGCCGGCGGCGACTCACCCAGGGGGGCGGCCGCCCGGCCCGCCGGCTCTCGCGGGGGGCCGGCGGCCGTCGCTCGCCACAGGCGAGGCCTCGTCGGCCCTCGCTCGGGGCGACGAGGCCTCGCCCGGGCGAGCAATGGTCGCCGGCCCTCGCCCGGGGCCGGCGAGGCTGGCCCCCCGCCTAGAGCCGGCGACCGTCGCTTGGCCCCTCCGGCGATGGGCGGCGGCGGCGGGGGAGGAGCCGCTATTTTTTTTTTTTTTAATAAATATTTTAAATTTTTAAAGTTTTTGGTAAAAATAAGATAAAATGAATAAATTTGATTTTTTTAGTTTTTAAATCTAATTTTTTTAAAAAATAATTAAAAAATAATTAAAAAATACACGTGGAAGATAAAAAAATTATTTAAAATGCCACGTCAGCATATTTAACGGAAAAGGCTAACGGCGTCGATCTTAAGACTCGTTTGAAACAATTTGACAAGTTTTAGGACTTAAATGCACTTTTTGCAAGTTTTAGGACTGAAATGCACTTTCGTGACAAGTTGTAGGACTTCCGAACACTTATCCCTTATTAATATAAGCAAAAGGTACATGACAAGCTACTCTCAGTTCATTTTCCATGATTTGTATAGCACGTGAAAACTGCAAGCCTAACTCAATAAATGCATTCATCTTGGTCTCCTACATGGTCCAATTTATTCAATAGAGGAATTCTTAAGTTAACACTCCGCATAAAAAGAAATCAATATAATCTAAAAAAGTAGACAATCTTTAATAACTTTAATTAGTCCACACACCACAACTTTTTTTATGAAAGGGAAAATGTCAGAAATGGTGTATAAACTTTCATCTAATGTTCAATTTCATTCCTAAGCTTTTGATTTGCTCAATTTGGTCCATGAACTACCACTTAATGTGCAATTTCTTCCCTAGACTTTTAATTTGTTCAATTTGGTCTCTGAATTATCGATAAATGTCTGATCTAGTCCTTGAATATTTAAAAATTGACCAATTTCTTCATTCCGTTAGTTAAAGTTAACGAAATTGGCTTCCATGGCTTTTAGTCTCTTAAATATAAAATAAAAAAAGGACATGTGGAATATTCACATGGAAATTACCTTTATAACAAGTCAAATTGTGGCCACCATCCAAAAAAAAGATATAGAACCACTTTTTCTCTCTGCTTTTGTGATCAATGCTCTCATCTCTAGTTGACCCTTAATTTGTTTTCCTTTTTAAAGATATATATTGACTCATAATTCTAGCAATCCAACTTAGTTTCACGTCATCAATTAATGCTACACGTTATTACTTAACGGTTTGAACAAATGGAAGGACTAGCTGGAACATTTGTTAATAGTTCAACGACCAAATTGAGCAAATCAAAAGCTCAGGGACGAAATTGGTCAATTTTCAAATAATCAAGGACTAGATCAGACATTTATCAATAATTCAAGGACCAAATTGAACAAATTAAAAGTTTAGGGGCGAGATTGCACATTAAGTGGAAGTTTAGGGACTGTTTGTGACATTTTCCCTTTATGAAAAGAAAAACCTTATCTAACAATGTCAACATTATCTTTTAACCGCACCAAACTTCCTATTCAAAAACTTGACACTAAG
This sequence comes from Eucalyptus grandis, assembly GCF_016545825.1. Taxonomy (NCBI): domain Eukaryota; kingdom Viridiplantae; phylum Streptophyta; class Magnoliopsida; order Myrtales; family Myrtaceae; genus Eucalyptus; species Eucalyptus grandis. The sequence goes on along the minus strand of NC_052615.1, from coordinate 27,796,244 downwards.
TTTTTCATAATTCAACTTAACAAGATTTTTAAAAATGTTGGTCACTCAGTTATTGCATTTTCTGCACCATAGATCAATTTTTAGACCAACTGTCTCATAATATGAGAAAAAAAATGTCTAGTGGAATATTGATATCCATAATTTGACACGACGATAGCCATAAAAGGGAGAAAATCAAATAAAGTGTTGGCAAAAAAAAAAAAAAAAAAAAAAACAGAATCAAAGCCAAACCTAATGCAACCACCTAATTACAAGCACAAAGGAAAAGAGTAAATAGAGCTCATAGATTTCATTATTGTCATGCTAGAATTGAATTTGCTTGGAATTCACATATTAGGGAAAAAAATTGCTAATTTCAATTACCAGTGACTCAAACCTCCCTCAAAACGCATGAGGAAAGGAAAATATTAGTGCACTGCCTTCCTACAATTGCATCAATTAGATAGCCCGAGTATCTTTTAAGCCAACCCTTCCTCCTATCAAGGCAAGCAACGTGAGCCAACCTCGTGCCATGTCATTACAAGCAATAACAATGACTAAATTCACAATTATATCAATACAGAAGTCATGAGCACGGAAAAAATAAAATAAAATAAAATACAATAAAACAGTAAATGCTCAAAAGCAAGAACTACCAACGGATCTTTCATGAGACGCAGACTCCTGGAGTGTCATAACTTGGTAGAAAGGGACATTAAGTGCCATAACTTACGAAAGGTACACTTAAGTGTCAAAATCGGAGCAAAATTGATCACTTGAGTACCAATACGACCAAAATCTGGCCAAGTTGCATACGTGGCATTTTCTAGTGATTTCTTTTACTGAGGTGGCAAATGTTTTAAAAAAAAAAAGCCCACATGGACGACAAAAATGACGTCGTCCATCCACACCGAGCGAGTTGATCTAAACAATGTCGTTTTTCCTTGATGTTAAATGACGTCATTTAGGTCATTTTGGCTTAAGCACACCTGGTAGTCGCCGTCCCTCCCCGTCTGCATTCACACTAGATCTCAGACCCTTCTCTCTGTCGTTGTTCACGCCTAGAGGTGGTCATCGGTCACCATCATCAGTCGCCGTTGTTGTCGTCATCGCCGCTCACCATCATTGGTCGTCGTCGCCGCTTACCATTGTCGCTCCTCCAGGTTCGGCCCCTTCTCCCCCTCCCTTGTGATGAAATTAGGACTCGCTCGATTATTTCATTAGGGCTCCGATGGAATTTCTGTTGAAATGCGCACGCTTTGTTTGGCTACTCCCTTGTGTGGAGATACTCGTCTCGGTCGATGATTTCTATAGTCGATGCTCGAGTGAAACGAAATATTGAATAAGGTGGAAGTAGGAATTAGTGTGTTTGAGTGAAACAAAATATTGAATCAGATATGATAGATAGATTAAGGTGGAAGGTGTGAAATAATGGCCCTCAAGTGCTCTGCAAAGAGCACGTAACTTTGCTATCAATATGCTTTTGTTCCCTTGATTATGATCTTTTGGTTCTGTTACTCTTCTTTCATGATTGTTGTTTCTAATCAAATAGTAGTCAACATATATGCAGGGAACATTGAGGAGTGCAAAATTTGTTTTGATACTTTATATAAGTTCATTTACCTGCAAGGGACATATTTGGAACCACATGTAAATACCTCATTTTAAAGTTTATAGATAAATTCAGGGCTTAGATTTTCCTCTAAATTTCTCTTGGTTTGTGTAATGACCTCTTGTCACAATATATTAATGGCTAGACATCATAGAGTAGGGTATGATTTCTTTTGGTTGGATGAGAAATAGAACTTTCACCCTATATTTTTACATCGAGCTTTCCTTAATTTTTTGTGTGTGTTTTCATATTGGTCATAGATTTGATTAAGTTGATGTACATTCTCTCACATCGTAGGTTTAGTTCAGCAAAATATAATAGAAAAAATTGCTTGGGCTGTGCTTGTTTTGCGGACCTTTGTTTTTTGTTAATATTTTAAGGGAAGGGAAGACAAATAATTAAAATGGCGACATTTTTTTTTTGCTGTCATGTAAGGGCATATTGTCAGTGTGGGGACCTCTGTTTAATAAAGTCTATGAGAGTGGGGGGACTCCCATGTGCAATTGTCTATTGCCCTTTGTGGATGTGGTTCCAAAAACTAATTACTTTTTTTCTTGTTCTTGGTGTAGAAATGACTTATGATAAGGATTATGTCGTTGTCATACGGTGTGGAATTTGTGATCGGGGAGGATGAGTGGGAGTATGAGGGTGGAAATGAAGGCACCATCTTTGTGGAGATAAAGAAGGCATCTTATATAGGATTTCTTAGGGATATAATGACTTATTTGCATTGTAAAGTTCAGAAGTTGTTGTATTATATTCCTAGGAAAGGCTTAAGAGATGGTTTGAGATACTTAGAAGATGATAATAGTTTTAGGGATGTTTTATACCATTATCTTCATGGTGAAGAGGTAAAAATATATATTGAGTACAATAGTGAAAGTGAGGATGAAGATGATGATGGAGAGAGCGCCCAAGTAGGTCAAGAAAGAGATGGTATTCAAGGTAGTACTGATGTTAGGGTTGAAGGAGGGCATGATAGATACGATGGACAGGAGAGGAGTGTAGATATAGTTCACCAAAGTGATGATGACATAGGTGATGTTACAATTACTGGATTAGATTGGGAAGTAGCTAAATCAAGTGATGATGATGATGATGATGATGAAAGGTTGCCTACTAAAAATTTTATAAGTGATAACGACCACGAGGAGCTTGTACAGTCAAGAAAACAACAAAGGAATTTTTTGACAGATAAGTTTGCAGCTTTGCAGGTAGCTGATAAAGTTCTAAACAGGGCCGAAGGCCTTGTAGATGCTGGTGCTGTTGGCGAGGAGACTGATTATGAAGAAAGTGTCGAGAATGCTACTTCCCAGGATGGGCTTGAATAAGATGAAAGAGCTGTGCATAGAAGGAAAAGTAAGTTTCATTCTTATGATCCATCTGTTACCTCTCCTACTTTGTCGATTGGTATGAAATTTCAAGATGTGAAACAATTTAGAGAAGCTATACTAAAGAACTCCATTGCTGCATAGAGGAATATTGATTTCATTAGAAATACTAAGACCTTTGTAAGAGCTAGGTATTCGTAGCAAAATTATCCATGGAAGATCTATGGCGCATTTGTTAGGAGAAGTGGATTTTTCCAGATTAGAACCTATCAAGAGGAACATACTTGTTCCATTAATTTTGAAAATAAAAGGGTAACAAGTGCATGGTTGTCCAAGCACTTCTTTGAATTGATTTAGCTAATGCCTCAAATGAATAGTACTTAGTTCAGGATGCTAGTGAAGGAGCAGGTAGACATCAATATATCCAGGAGTCAATACAAAAGATCGAAGCAAAATGTGATGAAGATACTAATTGGTTAGTACAGCAGCGAATATGGACAGTTGTGGGATTATGCTTGGGAGTGTAGGCTGCAAAATCCTTTAAGTAGAGTGTATGTAGAGATCGTGGAGACTAAGTTCGATAAGTTATATATTTGCTTCAATGCATGCAAGCGAGGATTTTTATCTGATTGTAGACGAATTATAGGATTGGACGGGTGTTTTTTGAAGGGCTTGTGCAAGGGAGAATTGTTGGCCGCAATTGGAAGAGATGCAAATAACCAAATGTTTCCACTGGCTTGGGCTGTTGTGAAGGTAGAGAACAAGGACAATTGGTCCTGGTTCCTAAAAAATTTGATGACTGATTTGGAGATAACAAATGGGGCAGGGTGGGCGTTCATGAGTGACTAACAAAAGGTGATGTTTGCTTTTTGAAAAATTTGGTCACCTGTTTACTTTTTGATATCAACATGTCATTTGCTTACATTTTTTTATTTTAAATTATTGTAGGGACTGGTTCCAGCAATAGCTGAGTTGTTGCCTTATGCTGAACATCGAATGTGTGCGCGGCACATATACGTAAATTGGGCAATGAACTGTAAATGAGACAAGTTGCAATCGCAATTTTGGTAGCTAGCAAAGAGCACAAATATGACTGGCTTTAGGATGGCCAAAGAAGAACTGCTTCAATTGACAAAAGAATGTTATGATGCACTATTCCAAACAGAACCGAAGTATTAGTGTAGGACGTTCTTCAACGAGGAATTCAAATGCGATAACATCGATAACAACATCTGTGAAGCATTCAATGGGAGGATAATAGATGCCATAGGCAAACCAATTATCTCAATGCTTGAAGACATACAGGTTATGGTCATGACTCGGCTGCACAGATAAAGAGATGAGGCTGCAAAGTGTACTAGGCAATGTGGTCTTAGGATTGCTAAGAAATTGGATGACAACTTGGCTGCAAGTAGGTATTGTCATCCCATTTGAAATGAGGATGAATGATATGAGATAATAAATGGTTCCGATAAGTATGTTGTCCATTTAGGTACGAGGAAGTGTTCATGTAGAGCATGGCAACTAAGTGGAATTCCTTGTGTATATGCCATATGTGCCATTCAATTGAAGGACCACAACATAGAAGACTACATCGATGATTGGTACAAGAAGTCGAAATATCTTGCCTCGTATCAATTCACGTTGCAGCCAATCAGAAGTAGCAAGTTCTGGGAGCAACAGATCGCGAAGCACCTCAACCTTTACCACTAAAGAAGAAAATGGGAAGATCAAAGTAAAAATGAAGAATGACCGAGGGAGAGGTCTCATGTTAACGTAGGATGGATAGGACATGTGTACTCAATAAAGCCCTCTTTTTGTCACATAGCAGGGCACAATATTAAAGGTTGTCAATTAAGGAAGCAGTAGGAACGGTTGAGGTCAACCGAAGGGCCTAGTGAAGGGACAGTTGGAGAAGGAGAAATAGAAAGGCGAAGTGAGTCGATTGTTCTTCAATCGACGACAATAAACCCAATAAGTCATGACAATTGTGTTTATGTTGTTTTATGGTTTGTTACAAATATGTACATAGATTTAAGTGACATGTATGTAATGTTTTTGTTTTTGTCAGGTCACGAGAATGACACGTGAAGAATTGGCCCAAGCAAGAAGGCAAGGTAGAAGACAGCCACCTGAAGGATTGGTCAGAGTCCATGCTATACGTGAAACTGAAGGGCTTGTTCAAATAAGGCAAGATAGAAGATAGCCAGTTGTAGAATTGGCTGAAGCAACTGCAGGGCCAATTAAGTCGACTGTTCTTCCAACAGAGAAAAAAAATACCCGGTAAGTTCAATAATTTGAGTTTAGTTTTTCTTTACGTTGTTATATGCCATGATGTTATATTTATGATGTTCTTTGCCTTTTTCTCATATTTGAAGAACGCAAGCTAGAATTCAGCTGCCAATAGAGGGGCCAACTAAAGGGCTACTACAAAATCCATCACCAAGGTCACCACAAAAGCCACTAGAAGGGTCATCATAATGGCCGCCACAAAAGCCAACCGAAGGTGTCATTGAAACTGAAGGGCTAAATAGAAAAACAATAAGAAGAAAGCCAAATCAAGAGCCACCTATAAGAAGGCCATCTAGAAGATGCCTAGCTGAAGAATTGGTCGAAAAAGCCTCTACTGTAGTTGAACAACCACAGCAAGAGCCCAATAAATCACATGCGAGAAGAAGAGCCAACCAATTACAAGTACCTGAAAGTGATGCTCCTCTTCGAACAATAGGGGCTATTGGGAAGAGGCTAAAACAATATGGTTATGGCTTTTATACAGATAAGTGTTCTGGAATAGTTATTCTTAATGTAAGTTTTATAGGTTGCATTTAATTTAACTTATAGTGTAAACTTTTGTTGACAATTGAATTTTCTTTTTGAAACCTGTGAGAAGTTCAGAGGTTCTTATCTCTCAAGGCCGACGACGATGACAATAGAGCACACTCCTGAAACGGGCCTCACGTCAGAACGAGCGAATCGACCCAAGTCTAAGAAATGTGAGCCACATCAGCCGATGCCTTTACCTCGTATGAATTATTGGAGCACGGATGGAATGCGACGCTCTAGTCTCTGGAGGCACTGGTGAGAGCCACTGTGGACACGGTGAGCACCGACGCCATCAACGCGCCCGTCGGCCCCTTCATCGTCATTTTGGATCTCCGAGCTTCGTTGCGTCCCGGAAGTGAAATTATCCCCTTGTCGATGCGCCATCTTCTGTACTTTCATCTCATTTGCATTTTGTGACCTAAAAGATGAAAGATGTCAATGCAACAAGATGATGAGATTAGTGCAGAGATTTTCGGAAAAATTCTTCATTAGTCAATAATTTGAAGGAAATAGATCGACAAAGCCATCGGGAGCAAACAAATGTAGATTTTGGCCACGTGTTGAGGCAGTGTTCATTAGTGAACAAAACAAAGCTTAGTGAATACATCAATGGAAGACTACAATGAATTGTCATGAGCGCACGATTGCTAGATGGTTATGCCTACAATCTCGATGTCCGTACTTCTTCAGGACAATCTAGAATCTTGAAAAGTGTAACAGCTTATTTATAACTGTAAATAGAGCTAACATTTTATTTATGGATTCAAAATCCATAATGGTTCGTAGATCACCGTTATTGGGGGGATTTGAGAGCCCACGTGATAATCATTATAAACTATGATCAATCAATGGTGAAACATCTATTCTTGCTTGCTTACTTTCTCTGAGTCTTTCTACAATGACAAGTCTACAGTGCATAGTGAATGAAATTATTGTTGGGGAGAAACAAGAGCTTTTTACCATTGATTGAGCTAGGAGTGCGACAATTAAATTATAGCTGGGCCGGATGCATTTTCAGGGATTGGGCAAGGGCCTATAGTTGTAAGTTACCACGGTCCTTCTGAGGAGTACATCACAGCACAAGGACTCTTTGTTATAAACAAAAACAACCTAGACAGAATGCTCGAGAAAAATAAAAGACTGCTTTAAGTTGGTCAGAAAAATAGAAAATGACTTGGGCCGAAAATATTCCCAAGTACTAGCCCACGTCTAGTGTCGGGTGAAAGGTTGTCGGCCCGTTACCAGTAATTTGTGCATGGTTATTACAATATCCACCTCTCCATTTTTCTTCCTTTTTTCCGTTCTTTTTTTTTTTTTTTTTTTCCAATGCTCGACTCCCAATGCAAGTGGTGATTGCACCCACAAAATCCTTGTTCTTTTTTTGCCAATCGTTTTTCATTGAATAGCCTTCTATCGCTTGGTCAAACCGTTATATTTTCTTAAAATTTAGATCAAAACACATAAAAAAGAGAAAAAAAAGAAAAAAGCCGTCAGTCTCCTCTCAAGAACCAAGAACGAGATACATTTTCATCGTCGACCATGGTAAAAATCAAATCTCTCGAATCGTTTTTTTTTGCCTCTTCCTAAAGACTGCATGACGCATTCGTCCTCCTATCTATCTGTGCGCGGTCACCAGCGTTTCGATGAATTTCAACCTCTCGAATCTTGGCGCGAACGTATCCTCTGTCGAGCTCCGCGCCCCCGCCCTTGCTTCTGACGACCCCGAAGACGACGACGACAGCAACGGAGCACGCCCCTGAAACAAGCCCCACGTTAGAACGAGCGAACCGACCCAAGAGTCCGAGAAATGCAAGCCACGTCAGCCGATGCCTTTACCTCGTTCGAATTGCTGGAGCACGGATGGAACGCGATGCTCTAGTCTCCGGAGGCGCTGGTGAGAGCTGCCGTGGACGCGGCCAGCACCGACGCCATCAACGCGCTCGGCGGCCCCTTCATCGTCATTTCGGATCTCCGAGCTTCGCCGCGTCCCGGAAGCGAAAATATCCCCAGGTCGATCGCCATATTCGGGTCCTCGAGCTCGCCATTTATACACCGGAGTCGGTTTTTTTTTTTTTTTTTTGTATTTTTGGGTCGATTGAGTCGAGTTCGATTGAGCGAGATTGGATTCGAGTTTGGGTTCCGGCGCCAACTTTTAACTTCGCCGGCCGAGCCAACCCCGTGATGACCATGGGCACCACGTGTCGGCGTCCGGGCGGCGTGCGTGGGTCCTTGAGCTCGAGAGAGTGGAGCGGCGTGGAGCGTGCGGGGAATATGAGCGGTCGCGCGGTTGAGTTCGTGGCTCGTGGGTTGAGATTTTATGGGGTTTGGTGTTCACGCGCCGCCGGTGAGAAGATCAGTTGAATTTTTTCTTTACTTTGAATTGGTGCGAAAGCGTGTGGAATTCGTGGGATGCCGAAGCACGGCGCCGTTCGAAAGATTCAAAACCACTTTGGGTACAGCGACTCCTATTTAGTATTTACCAAACTCTGATGCGCGCCCTTTTGACATTTCGTGCTTTGTTCCCAATGACTTTGTCAATCTATTTCTATCAAATTATCGACTAAGGAAGAATTTTTTCAATAGTCTCTACATTGATCTCATCGTCTTGTTGTATCGATATCTCGATGAGTTTTATAGCTCACCAATTGCTGTGTTCATAGATGATTTCTGCTTTGATTAAATTTTGCTCTAATTGGCTGAATTTGCTACTTGTTGATATTAATCAATAGTAAGCCGTTTTTTTGTGTTAAACATGTAATAGCAAAATACAACAATTCCTTGGCTTTCTACTTAAATTTCCCGCGCCGGCTTGCCGTTTGTCGTCCTCTAGCCACTAATTAGCTAATGCTCAAGTTTGTCTCATTTAATGAAGACCTTTGGAATAAGAAACAAGAAAAAAAAACTGTTCTATACCAGTGTGCATATGTATTTTGCCATTTGGATCCTTCTGTTTGGGGCAGAGAGTAGGGGCAAACATAGTGAGGCTTGATTCGGCTCAATGGACGTTCGAACGGACCAAATCTTTACTACCATCATTTGCCCCAAATTCTAATCAAACAAAAGCAAATTATGTTTCGGATCCAACCGAGACTAATGGAAGGAAACTTGGCTTGATTTCAGTTTGTCTTGCTTTCTAAAGGTTGAACCAAATCGGACCATTCAATACGTTTTAGATCTGTTCTCTAACATTCTTGTCGAGAAAGAAATGCCCTTTGAACCTAATTAAACCACAAATAAAGTTATGTGAAAATTCGAGTTCATCTTCCTTTGGACAACAAAGAAGTAATTCTAAGTTTGCATCTTCAAATCAACCGCAATCGAAGGAGTTACTTGCTTAATTACAAATTTTCAAACGGTGCAAGGAATTACTTCACTTGGAAACAAAGGATTGTGCTGAAACTAAAATCAAATCGTAATGATGTCCATGCTATTGCAAAAATACATGAAGATTTCGAAAATGTTTATCGAGATACTCAAGACTTTGCTTAATCTTCCAAAATTGCAGATAAATAAGATATCTCTAAGTTTTCTATTTTGCTAGAAAAAGAAGAGGCAGCTGAGCAATATCTTGACCAAACACCTTTTCATATGCCGATAATCCAAAACACTAACATTAACTTCATTTCTTAAGAGATTCATACTCACAACTAAACTAAATTTCAAAGAAATGTAAAGGGCACCGCTATTTCCACCCTTATATAACTAAATTCACCCAATTTTCATCAAAAGAAAAATTTGCCCTCAATTATTCAATTGCAATATAGATTTGTGGTCTCAAATTTATTTACTTTCCTTTCCCTTTTTTTTAGTTTTTCTATATTTATATACGATCAACTTACCATAACTAAGAATTTTATATGTCTAATTTTTGTTCAGAGTAGACTTTCTATGTATATTAAAGGCACTGTTTTTTTTTTTCATTGTTACAATCACTTCCAAAAAAAATTGTTTTGTCGAAGAGAAACTTCCAAAAATCGATTTCTTTTCACGTTGTTGATTATATTTATAGATAAATTGTTGAGTGGATTTAATTTAATTGAATCAGAATATTGCATAAAGACACCTTATTGTGTATAATGTTTTCACTATATTTCTATATACTTCTCCAACATTTTACATGCTTTATATAAAAGTATCTCACCTATATAATTAGGAAAAAAAGATAAATTCTTTGATATGATAAATAAAGAGACAAGCTATATATTGTAGACTAATGAAATTAATAAAAAGATTCAATAAGAAAGTGAGCTTTTGAGATAATAATGAAAAAAACATTATTGCTGATAATAAGGAAAAAATATATTTTTTGATATAGTATAAGACTGAAAAGCCTCCTTTCATTATTGATTTTATAAAAAAAAATCCTACGTATTTTTTTTTTTTAATTTTTTATCTATGTTAAAAAAGAAGAAGATAAGAATGACCAAAAAATAGATAAGTTGTTATAAGATTAATGATGAAAAATAGACTTGACTTCACTTTTATATTATATCAAAGAATGTGTTTTTTCCTTATCACTAGCAATATGATTTTATACATAATATGTAAAACGTTATAGGAATATCTGAGAATCTATTTTTCTTAATATGCTAAAAAACAAAAAATGTAAAATGCTTAATTATGGCAACCATCACAAATAGTAAAAGAAATATAGAATTAAAAAAGAGTTGGGTCATTACTTTGAACTACGATTGAAAGATTAAAGGTAATTTTGTCTTTTTAGTATAAATGGGGAGTGGACGTTATCGTTTAGGGTATAAAACCAAACATAGTCATAGTTCCTGCAACTTTACTGTCGACAGAGAGTGAATAAGAATGAGCAAAGTGGTGGCCAGGGCAACATACCCCTGCAATGATATTAAAAAAAAACCGATTTTCATAACAACTCAAGCATTTTGGGAAGCTCTTCCATAGCCGAGCAAATTTCGGTTCACACCAAGTAGTTCCGAAAGAACATCGGCTTGAAGACTTTCTTGTCCATGTTGTGTGCATTGATCAGCCTTGATAATCACCTTCTCCAACACGCGTATATCGCCAAGAACAAACTTAACCAGGGCATGCAGATATTTCAACCCAAAACTATGGGCTTCCAAACCGGAAATCTCAACTCTCTTGACATGTTCTGCCAAAAGTTGGAAGTTCCCCTTCCTTGAACACAAAAAATCTTCTTCATCAAAGTTAAAACGTCCTTTAGATTCTTTGTCAAGCTGGAGCTGCACATAGATATCCCATTTAAGAAACTTACTTCGCATTAGAAGTGGATCCACAGGAAAAAATAAAATAAAATTATTTGCTTGCTAGAATTCCAAACAAACAACTGTCATTTGTCCACTGCAGATGCTAGTTAGTTTTACTTCATATTGAGTCTTAATCAAATAAGCTCTCAAACTCATCTACACATATAAAACATGTTCTCTTTCTAAGTGCTCATCACTAAACTCTTACATGTTCTCTGTCTAAGTGCTCATCACTAAACTCTTACACGTTCTCTTTCTAAGTGCTCATCACTAAACTCTTAATTCAAGATCCTAACGCTACATGGCAGCAAAAGAACCTCCAATACAAAACTGCAGTTACTTTGCGACATGAACTAAAACAGCTTAAAATTGCCCCGCAAAAATGTTTGAGTAGACTGACAGATTCATGGGCAATTTTTTATTGCTGGAACGAATAAGAGCTCGAGATTGATCATCTTTAGTGCTTCAGGAGTTTTAATTCATTGTTTAAACATTCATGCGAAAGAGAAGTCAGCACAAGAAGCAAACTGAAAATATCTGAAAAAATCATAGCAATGGAACAAACCTTCAAATAGCGGTCACCAGTCAGGCGTATATCTAATATTTCCAGGCACTGTGAACTTCGTAGCATGTATGCTATCCCGGGAAGGTCCCATTGACTAATACCTGGATGTAGTATCAGATTCTGACATTTTGACAATAGAGATGGCTCGTCTTCCATCTCTAGCACAGACAGAGCCTAAGCACACCCAGCAAGCAACAAAGAAAACTTGATTAATTCTTTTCCTGTGTAACATGAATCAATAATAACAAAATTACAATCCATCCAGATACGATATCCTTTGACCCAGTCTCCCAGCCAGGAAAAGACCAATAAGGATACTGTGGGGAGAAATGAACAAGTGAATGTCCTCAAGAATAGAGACTATTTACATATGCTTCTCATGTAAAACTTGTGAACTTCTCAAGTTATCGACTCAAGTCTCCAAGTGAATCCCTCCATTGCCATTGTAAGATATTCTGAGGATACTCTGTAAGATGTATCATGAAACAACAGCCTAATGTGACAAGAGAGCATGACCCAATTCTGTCAACCTAAGATGAATAGGTCCATCACTCTTCGTCAAGTTTCCAGATTATCGTATTTCGTCTACAAACTGAAAAAATGAATTGAAAGAGTAACCCTCTGTTTTTCACGTGAAAATAGCATCTGACAAGGGTGCGTCGAGCAGCATCCATAATATCTAGCAACATCTAGTGGCATTCATTGTCCCCAATGGAGTGATCCGAGATCCATATATTGGAAATTGGACAGAGGGAAGAAGCTCCAAGGTTCACTATATGTTCTTATCTTATAACTTGAAACAAAAGGTTATGGATCATTCATCCTATCTATCAGTAATTAATTATGCATGCGTTCCCAATGATTCCCCTTGATGAAAGACGAGAATGCCGCAGAGAGCTGAGTTCACTCGACCTGAGCAGCAAACACCAGTAAACGGTGCCAATCACAGACGCCATTCAACAAAAGTACATTTACAAGTCTTATAAATGGTAAAAATATTGAGCTTGTACCTGCAAACACGAACCATTAATGGCGATTGTGCGAACACCGCACAGCTTCTCCAAAAGTTGCTTCACAAAGTAGCAGCATCTCCTCGTGCCATATGTTACATCAGGTATAATGACAATATCCAACTGGGCTTCTACCAAAGATGATACGTCGTCAAGTCTGAACTCGTTAAAAGCCCCCCAGTTCCCAGATACGCGCAATGACAGCAGATGCGGTGCCCAGATGTTCTTAAGATTAATGGAGACGAGTACCAACAATTTCAAACTTGTGGTATCTATTCTAATGTTCTCGAGCGACCTGCAGTGGCACAGCTCAAGGGACTCTAAAAGAGGACTTCCCATGAAAATTGCCTTGAGCACATCTTCACTCAACTCCATATTTTCAAACGACAAGAACTTAAGATGAGGCCAGCCAATAGTCCCATCCAACGAGAAACGGCACGAACTGACTTCCAGACTCACCAACGAACTCAAGCGATACAAGGAAGCCGGCAAAACATAGACTCCATACATCGACGGCGCGTAAAACGACAGGCGGATCTCCTCCACGAAGCGCTCCTTCACGATCTTGAGCCAGGAGTCGAGCTTGGAGCGGACGCGCTCATTGTACCGTAAGTTGGTGAGGTGGAACGTCTTCACCTTGGGCGAGATGCACCGGGTCAAGATGCTGTCGACGAAGGACGTATAGTCCACGCTATTGCGAAACCGGTTTACAATCTTTCCATCGAAGGTGAGGTGGGTGGCGGCGACGGTCCCAGCGTACCGCCAGCGCCTGCAGAGGAGGCTGGTCTTGAGGACGTCTTCCAGTGGGAGATATGAGAAGATGTGGTGGATCAGGCAGTCTGGCAAGAATTCCATAACTCCTTTCGGCCTTGTCGCCGGCAGTGTTGCGGTGGATGCGGCCGTGGAATTCTGAAATTTTAGGGGCTTCTGAGGTTTCCCCGAGCTTCCACCAAAGGACCAAAACTATGACTCATCTACGACCCAAAAAAAAAAAAACCTAACCATGACTCATACCTGGCTGTGATGGAACTCAATCGGCAAACGAATTGACGGAGCTGCGAGCTCGAAGAAGGTGAGATTGGCACTCCAATCCGCAACCCTACTGTTGCTCTCTTGGTCACCACTGGAGATTTCCCCGTCTTCTAAGTAGCCAAAAAAGCAGAAGCCGGGCGGTCGTTGTTTTTTTTTAACAGACCAAAAAAAAAAAATGGATGACGTGACGTTGACGTGGCGCACGCTTCTGATATCCAATCAGATCTTGACACGTGGAAGTTAAAAAATATATATTATCGTTCTCTTTCCCTCCTCCATCTTCAACCTCCTCTCCGCCTCGGCTTGGCTATCGCCCCCGCCCTTGAGCCACCGCTCCACCGTGGCCACCACGGTCCGCCGCAAAGCTGTTGAGCTCATCGCCGCCAGCCATGGACGAGCCAAGACACGAGCTCAAAGCTGTTGAGCAGCAAACCAGATCTTGCTTTTGGGCGACGGTATCGTCGCGTCCATCCTCTCTTTCGTGCCGGCGGCTAAGCCTTGTCCGCGAGTACTCGTCCACAGATATAGAGATGCAAAGCAGCGGTCGGCCATGGGCCGCCTCTCGTCCACAGATCTGAGCGCCCACGCTCTCTGTCGTCACGGCGGCTGAGCGGCAGATTTGGAGGCGTAGACCAGTGGGCTCCGCATGCATGGCCGTGAGCGACGACGACCTCCGCGTCCACCCTCTCCATCGTCCTGGCGGCAGATTACGTCATGGATCATGCGCACGAAACCGTAGACCATCTTTTTCCGGACGCGCGTGCCAAAGCAGGCAAAAGCCAACAACCGATTAAATCCATGCCACTTGTTGGAGTTTTCCATGTTTTATTACGATATTTATGTACTCTAAAGTCGTGGTCCAGTAACGACGTCCGTTAGATGACAACTTTCCATCAGTTAGTTAGTGATGATCGATTTATATGTTTTTAAAGGTAAAAGACATAAGTAAGAGCGGTGCGAATTCTCTGTCAAGATTTTTTTTTTTTTTTTTTTTTAAAAAAAAAAAAAGAGGAAGAAGAAAGAAAATGAATTCTAATTTTCTTACGCTCGCAACCTCTTACGCCAACGGCAAAAACGGACCGAAAGCACTCATGACGTCACCGTTGTCAACGACCGCCGTCGCCGTCGCCGCCTGCCGATGATGAGCTCGTGCACGACCTCACTCTCACCCGGCCTCGCTGGGAGACGGCAGGCATGATGGCGCTCCCCATGCTCTCTCTTCCTTCTCTGACAGCGGTGGCTTCTCTCTCTCTCTCTCTACTATTTCATGTCTTTTGGCACACAGTAGATGCTCAAAAGCAAGAACTACCAACGGATCTTTAACTAAAGGCAGTGCAGCAACTCTATCAAATGCAAGAAAACAAGTTGGGCTGCCTCGACTTTAGCTCGCTATGACACCCCAGCTGCTAGTTGCTATTGAAGCCAGTTGAAACCCATCCAGTTCACAAAAATAAATAAAAAGAGAAGTGAGTCCTTTGCGGTGGGTAAATCCCAAGGCGGTAAAAATCATTATCTAGTACGCCATTGCAAGGTCAAAAGATAATGGTGAGCGTAGGCACAGGTAAGGGCATGGAATAGGTTACGATAAATAGGGCGTCAAGTTTCTGCGGCTTTCACGTGTACTCTGATAGTTAAGGATTAGGTTAGGATCCTTTATTGGACCCTTCTCCAGGAATATCATCCTCATCATGGTAGTTATTCTCAAGCCATCTGCCATATTTGAAGGATGTTGTCCTCAGCCACCTTGGCTACGACCCAGTCTCCATGAGAAGTCTGAAATTTTGCTTGTACGGCAACTCGGGTGGTCCATCTTTCGGCATCCTCTGGCATCTGCTCTTCATCAATCCTGAAATGGGATCCCCCATTTATGAATTGGTGATTTTTACGCCTGTCTCTCTACCATCAATGACTCCTAATTACAAGCATAGTCACAAAAGTGCAAAACAATTATTTTCTTAAATAACCTCTTTTTTTTTATACCAATATTCAATATATTATAGTTTGAGAAGATTCTAAAATTGTGGATTCATGATAAATATCATGATGTTATTCAATGTTATGTCTAATTCACTTTTATTTGGAAGTTGCCATGATCAATCCTTGTAGGGCACCTGAACTCCAATGAGAAAGAGAATATAAATTTGACATGTGAGGTTTTTTGAAATCAAATCTGATCGAAAAGTCCTCAAACAAAACTGCTATTTCCCTTGCACAAACGACCTAAAAGAAATATGTAGAAACTGCAAAACTGAGCTACAAAAATGGAAAGATCCCACACCATAAGTCGTCTACCAAGGCAGCAGGAAGCTAAGATTATGATTATGATTATGATTTCGAGGGGTCTTGACAATTAACAATTGTCTTGACAAGAAATCGTTATCCTAACCTGTGACAATTTGGGATTGTCACACTCATTATCCAACCAATGCACGACATTTGGGGCTTAAGTGAGACCTATTTATAAAATACACGAGGCTTACTGAGAAAATTAAGAGTCATGGGCCTCACTCGTGACACATGTAGAAAGCTGTGCAGAGCGCTTATTGAAGAAAATTAATAGTATAGGGCTAGGTTTAAATTTCGTGGGCGGTAGTATAATTTCCCAAGTTCCTAATTAGTTTTGTTTTTTCCTCGTCGAAAGCTTCTAATTAGTAGGGGTGAGCGATTCTAGATTCCGTACATGTTCCACTTGAAACCTGAACCTATCTATTGAGATAGATTTATCATTTTTTGGAACCTAAAACGTACATTGCACACTCTAGAACTTGTAACCTATCCTATAACAAGTTCTAGGGTCGATTCCAAGATTTATCCAGATTTTATTTATATTATTAATTGAACAAATACAGTGAACTTAAATCTTTAATGACCACCACTTGTTACAATTTACTAGCCATAACTTACACTTAAACACACGAAAAATATGAACATTAATAAAATATAAGTCTCAGTCATAAAATGAAAGTTCAAACTATTACTTCTAGATTACACACTTATTATCGAACAAAATGAAATATCGGAGGATAGTGCGAAAACATGGACTGAGAAAAATATTAAAACTTGTTTCAGGTTCTAGGTTTCCTCTAATTAAGGGCGCGTTTGGTTGTGTTTCTATTTAAAAATTGTTCCGGGAACGAAATAGAAAAAAGTGTTTACTGTTCCGGGAACAATTTTTGAACAAAAATACGCGTTTGGTAAACTTGTTCCGGGAATAAAAAATAAACGAAACATGTTTGGTAAATTTGGATAATTTTTTATTTCTTTTATTTTTTAATATTTTTTCTTATTTTCCTTTTTTTCTTTTTTCTTTTTCATTTTTTTCTTCTTTTGGCCGGTCGCCGGCCAAGGCCTTGGCCGGCGACCGGCCGGCGAGGGCCGAGCTCGCCCGGCGGCGGGCGGCGCGGCCTCGCCGGCCGTTGGGCGAGCTCGGCCTCGCCGGCTGGGGCGAGCTCGAGGCCGGATCGGGCGAGATCGAGCTCGCCCGGGCCGGCGCGAGGTCGGCCTCGCCTTGATCCGGCGAGGCCGAGCTCGCCCGGTGGCGGGCGAGGCCCGGCCTCGCCGGATCTGGGCGAGATCGAGCTCGCCCGGGCCGGCGCGAGCGACCTCGCCATGGGCCGAGCTCGGCTCGCCCGGCCATGGCCGACCCTCGCCCGGCTACGGCGAGCGTCGGCCTCGCCGGGGACGGCGACGTCGGCCTCGCCGTGGGGCGCGAGCCTCGCCGCGGCCGCCGGCCCTCGTCGGCCGGTCGCCGGCCATGGCCGAGGCCGGCGACCGGCCAAAAGAAAGAAGAACAAGAAAATAAGAGAAAAAGAAAAAGAAAAAAAGTATTTCTCATTTGTGTTCCGAAACGAGAAACACAAAATTGGTGTTTCTCGTTTACTTTTTTTGTTCACTGGGAACAAAAGAACAAAAAAGGAACAAAACGCACACAAACGCGTTTCTATTCCTTTTTGTTCCCAGGAACAAAAAAACAGAAATTTCTGTTCTGGGAACAGAAATAGGTGCAACTATGCAGGCCCTAAGAATCTGGAACCTACCAATTGAAATGATTTTTATTTTTATTTTTTGGAACCTAAAACCTACTCGACATACTTTGAGATCTAGAACCTATAGGTTCTCACCAATCCGATTATCAGGTTCCAGGTTCTATCCTAAAATTATGTTCATCCCTACTAATTAGTATTTCGCATGTATTGTCTTCTACTTTTGTCCCTGCTATTGTGGATATGTACTAATGCTTGCATTGAAGTTTTCTAGTGGCCCACGGCAAACTTATCAAGTGCATTTAAAAGGCAATAAATCTAAAAACTGATGATAACGTTCTATATGCCAGATGGGCTTAGAGGTGTATCCCATGAATTATGAACGTTTTGAAATATGTTTTCCTTTCGTTATTTAATAATTTCAGTATTCCGTAACCAAATGATTGTCCATAGTCTTTCAAATATCGATCTTTCACATTTGGACAATGTGTGTGCACACCTGCTACGGTATGTTGCAATAAGTGTGCTTCTTGAGTCTATTTT
The DNA here is from genome assembly GCF_016545825.1 of Eucalyptus grandis. Taxonomy (NCBI): domain Eukaryota; kingdom Viridiplantae; phylum Streptophyta; class Magnoliopsida; order Myrtales; family Myrtaceae; genus Eucalyptus; species Eucalyptus grandis. The sequence continues at coordinate 27,778,129 of NC_052615.1, read as the reverse complement.
ATACTAAGGGTGTGTATAATAACGTTTCTGTCTCAAGGAACATTTTCTTATCAAAAACACTTTTTTTCTATTTCGAGAATTGTTTCTAAGCATTTTAAAACATTTGTTAACTATAAAAAATTTCTATTTCGAGAATAGAAATATATTTGGTAAGACCTCAAAAATTTTTATGACTTAGAATTTCTTTTAATATATTAATTTTTTTATTAATATTTTTATTTTTCTTCTCCTTCCTCTTAGCCTGTTGCTAGCCTTTTGCCATGGCCTGCTAACAATCGACCAGATGGGGGCCGGCGAGGTCGTTGGCCTCGGGGCCAATGAGGCTCGGCCTCACCCAACCACCGTGAGGTCAGCGTTGCGGTGGTCAAGCGAGGTCGAGCCTCACCATGGCCAAGTGAGGGCGAGGTCCCCCCAAGCTTCGCCTGGGCAACGTGAGACTAGGTGACACCAACCTCATGGTGGCTAGGCAAGGCTCGACCTTGCCAGATTTGGGTGAGGTCAACCCTTGCCTAGCCACGGCGAGCTCGAGGTGACCTCACTGGGGGTTTACGAGGCTCTAATGAGGTCGTCGAGCCTCATCGAGCTGATCATCAACCATTACCGAGGTTGGCGACCAACTAGGGAAGAAGAGAGGAAGAGAAAAAGAAAGAAAGGAAAATAACCAATTTTTTTTTTTTTTTTTTTGTTTCTTGAGTTGTTCCCGAGAACAAGAAACTAACTTCTTTTTTTTTTTTTTTTAATTTCTATTCTAAATCTCTTCCTAGGAACAATTTGTTCCCAGGAACAAAAAAATTACCAAACAAGTTTCCGTTCTATTTCTGTTTCAGGGAACAAAAGAACAGACACGGTGTTCCCAAAAACGTTACCAAATAGCACCTAAGTGATCCATTTTCATTCGTTCCACTTTAATTCACGTGGGTTCGGCCAAGTTCGAAGTTTAAAAGAAGCAACCTACAAAAATAAATAAATAAATAAAATCAGGTATAAAGGTCAATTTGACCTATTCTAATAAAATATCTTGACCGGCAGTTCTTCGCCTACTGGAATGAAGTAAGTGTGAATCGAATTAGATTTCTCAAGTGGGTGACAATAATATTATTATGAAATGCTCATGTAGCACCACGCGCAAGTTCTTATGACTTTACACTATGGCCGTATTTATTTTGTGAAAAATAATTAACTTTTTTTAGAAAGAATCATTTCTATCGTTTGAAATAATTAGTCGATTAAAAATATATTTATTATCGACAATAATTTATGCTTAAATATTTTCATGAATGATGAAGATGTTTTTAATTATATATTTTTGTAAATGATACAAACAATCATTTTTTAAGAAAATATTTTTCAAATTATTCATTTTTTACAAAACAAACGAGCCTCCTTTTTAATTAATTAGCTTGGGATCCCTCCTAATACCATCTAAACTAAAGTGCAGACATTGAACAATCATATGCTTTGATTAGCTCAATAGTGATGGGATTTACACTACAAATATGGTGGGTTGACCAATAGCTTCCTTATTCATCAAATTTTGGGAGATGATTGGCTCAACATCGGGCAATAATCAAAGATTGTTATCTAACGATGGACTTTCTAGCTCGAAAATTGGAGATCATCTACTCAAATCCCACTGACTACGTGCAAACTATCCTCATTCGAGTTAATTGCACAAGTTAAATGTCTAAACTTAATCAATTCATGAGTCTTGAAAGGTGTTTCACGATTGTAAATAGTTGGGCATTTGTGCTTGTGCTTTTGAATTATAGAGAAAGAAGTAAGAGAGAGAGAGAGGGTAAATGTGCGGTTTAAAGTTAGCTTCTTAATATATGATTTATTTTTATTTAAAGATTATCCTTTCATATATATGATGAATAAAGTATATCAATGTCCGCTACGTGGATGTTTCTAAAATTTCGTTTTGAGCATGGTAAATATGCATTAGTGCAACATACTGAATATCTACATAAGCCGGTCAATTTTTTAAAAAAAAATTAGCTACTCATGACTAAATCTTTGCCTTAGAATAGTTTTTTTCGTAAGATACAGACGTTAACGAACACTACTAGTAAAGTATATAAGCAATTCGTAGTTTACTAGCTAATTTAAAAAGGAATGATTGTTCGTAATTTATCAAATTTTTCCAATATAGTAAATCAATTATTTCATTAGTATATTGATATCTTCTAAATATTACATAGATATGACTGATGCACCATATATTCTACAAATCATTCATATCTTTGTTCATATCATGCACCAAACACGTGGTCAGATTTGTGGTTAGAATTGGAACTTGCAGAGGGCACTCTCAAAGATGCAATTGAATAAGTCTCAGATATAAAATGTAACCAAGCAATTGAATAAGTCTCGGATATAAAATGTAACCCAAAAAAGGAGCAATATTGCTGTCTTTTATTTTCCTCGATCTTTAATAAGGGAAATTTGATAACTCGTTTTTTTTTCTCAACTTTAACTGAAATTGACAATACACGTATTATACACAATTACTCTCAAGAATAGTATGTCCTAAGAATAGATCCTCGACATGTATTGTAGAGCCGTTCCATCACTATCGCGCCTTCAGATAACCATTGTAGCGCCGTTTCATCACTGTCCCTGTCCCTGCTCCTTCATCAGATAACCATCGTCATCAACCTGTGTCCGTTATAGTTTTCTTCCAAGTAGAGAGAGAGACAGAGAATCACTTAGAGAGACCGTTCAACAGCCCACAAAACACGCTAAACAAACAAAGCTGGAATAACGTGAAAAAACATTGACCATGCAAATTTCTGCTTCCAATTCATCTAATTTGGGACCGGCCAAACACCCCTTTCGATTAGGTCTTGTATCAGTGGTAATCACAAACCATCTTTTATTTTCTTCTCTAGCTTGAGACATTCTCCTTCGGTAGATTGGCTTCAACCTTCGTTTCCAACTTCTCACTCAATGCTCTGATTTTTTTCTTCATTTCCACAATTTCCAACTTCTCTTTCAATTAGGTCTTGTATTAGTGGTAATCGCAAATCATCTTTTATTTTCTCGTCACATGCTATGCAATATAACTTTAAGAAAGAAGTGAGGATGTCTATGTAAGTTTCCTAACCCGTGCGGCTTCCGTGCGGCTTTAGGCTTTAGGATTTCTCTCAAACAGTCATACTTACTCACACGAATTGTTAAAAGAGAAACTTTAGAGAGAAGCTCTCAATATATATTCTACTTGAGAATTATATGATACAAATGAAGGGAAAGAAACCGCTATTTATAGAAGTACATGATTAACCATAGCCATAGATCTCATTTTTAATCTAACGATGGAGATGAGATCTCTCCAACTACCACCTATCCGCATTTAATGCATATGTACAATTACCATATTGCCAACTCTCAAGAGTATTCTAGAATCACTCAAGAAAATTCTAAGATTGCGGAAGATAGGTTGAGGGTTCCTTGTTCATGGATCGGTTCAGATCATGTTGATTCTTTTGACCGTGACACAAGATTATTAGTGGTTCCACAAAACTTTACATGGAACTAAAAGAGGACGTCATGAGTTCGAATATATGTAGACTCTCTATTTTCCTCCATATGTATAATTTTCAAGCTTTTATCTTAAGCCAAAGACCAATTTTTATGTGAGTGGAGTGCCAAACTATTCAAATATTAAACTGTTCACGTATTTTTGCACTTTGTAATCCCATGGAATGTCTATTCAAACAGTGAAATTTTGACATCAATCCAATCATCTCTTGGCATTATGGAGTTTATGATTTGGAATGGGCAACTCTTATCACATAACAAGAGCTAAGACATTGTAGAACCAAAGATCTACGCGAAAGAATACAAAGTGGCCTTTTATACTCCTATTTTACTTGTTCCACACTAAATTCTTTGCAAAGAGAAGAGAATCTCATCTCCCAGCATCACTATACATGTTTGCACCAGTTAACCTAAAAGGTACTCAGATTTAAATAAAAGCTTAGCATGTTCTTTATGAGATTGATCAACCAATAAATAGCCTACCAACTTCAGCATTAGATAGAGAATCATCTTTGATATACTGCATTCCCATGGCACTAGTACCTCATAGTTCCACTACATTTGGAGTTGGACCCCCTTTGAATTTTGTACAACCATGGAAAATTTCCAAAATGCCCTCATCTCATCTACCCTTTCAACACATTTAAATCTACCAAATACTAATCAAACCCCTCACCAATAATGGCCGCCTCACGACTTCACCATCAACAACATTCTACAATATTATTTTTCACTAGATAAAGATAACTTCAATCTGTATCATTGAAACACAACCCAAATGCTATAAAAATATGATAGGCTCTGATTGTCGGAAGCAATTGATCTATAGAGACTCCAATGCAAAACGATTAACAATATCCAAGTCTTATAAACAAACAAACAACATATTCAAGCTCATACTATAAGGCATACCGACGAAAAACTGAAAAAGGAGAAAAAGAAATATCCTTTATGGGTAGCATCAAACATGACTACTAACTTTCATGATATCTTCTAAATATTATATAGATATGACTGATACACCATATATTCTACAAATCATTCACATATTTGTCATATCATGCACTGGATACGTGGTCGGATTTGTGTCTAGAATTGGAACTTGTAGAGGGCACTCTCAAAGATGCAATTGAATAAGTCTCGAATATAAACTGTAACCCAAAAAAGGAGTGATATTGCTGTCTTTTATTTTCCTTGATCTTTAATGAGGGAATTCGATAACTCGTTTTTTTTTTTTTTTTTTTTTTTTTTGACTTTAACTAGATCTTGACAATACACATATTATGCACAATTACTCTCAAGAGCATATGTCCTAAGAATAGATCCGTTTCCATCACTGTCCCTGCTCCTAAGAATAGATCCTTTTCCATCACTGTCCCTGCTCCTAACCATCGTCATCATTCCATCACATCAGCCACTCAGAGAGACCCTTCAACAGCCCACAAAACACGCTGAACAAACAAGTAACGTGAAAAAACATTGACCATGCAAATTTCTACTTCCAATCCATCTGATTTAGGACCGGCCAAACACCCCTTTTGAGCAGATTAGATTTCCAACTCCTCACTCAATGCTCTGATTTTTTTACTTCTCTTTCGATTAGGTCTTGTATGCAATATAACTTTAAGAAAGAAGCTCTTTCGATTAGGTCTTGTATGCAATATAACTTGTCTTGTATGCAATATAACTTTAAGAAAGAAGCTCTTTCGATTAGGTCTTGTATGCAATATAACTTTAAGAAAGAAGTGAGGATGTCTATGTAAGTTTCCTAACCTGGCCTTAGGATTTCTCTCAAAGAGTACTACTCACACTTGACTCACACAAATGGTAAAAAGAGAAATTTCTAGAGAGAAATTTCTAGAGAGAAGCTCTCAGTATATATTCTACTGGAGAATTATATGATACAAATGAAGGGAAAGAGACACTAGTACTACTCACACGAATTGTAAAAAGAGAAATTTTAGAGAGAAGCTCTCAATATTATATGATACAAATGAAGGGGAAAGAGACCAGCCACTATTTATAGAAGAAATGAGATCTCTTTAACTACCACCTATCCGCATTTAATGCATATGTACAATAACCATATTGCCGGCTCTCAAAAGTATTCTAGAATCACTCAAAGAAAATTCTAAGATTGCGGAAGACCTTCATATCATGTTGATTCTTCGGACCGTTTTCAAGCTTTTATCTTAAGACAAAGACCAATTTTTACGTGAGGGGAGTGTCAAAGAATTCAAATATTAAACTGCAAAAGCCTTTGCAAATGTCGGTAATGTTCACGTATTTTTGCACTTTGTAATCCCATCGAATATCTATTCAAACAGTGAAATTTTGACAATAATCTCTTGGCATTATGGAGTTTATGATTTAGAACGGGCAACTCTTATCACATAAGAAGAGCCAAGACATTGTAGAACCAAAGAATTGCGTCGCTAGATTGACGTGGGGGCAACTTTGGCTCGTCGTCATTGGATCATGCTGGGGATACAGCCGCGTTCTCACGGGTGCAGCCAAGAATAGGAGCTGCATCTGAATCAGCAAGAATGGGTCTCACCGGGAAGCCTGCATGAAGAAACAAGCCTCGACAAAAAAAATCTGATTCGAGTGAATCGCTGCTAGTCGTGAGAGAAACTCCAAGAAAACTCTCGAGATAGCCGTCAGCGTTGATGGTGACTGGACGGGACCGCGAGCCACGAAACAACGGTAACTTCAACAGGAACCCGCAACCTTCGGGGAGACTCGTCGGGACTGTTGGAAACTCGTTAGCCGTTGCTTGGGACTGAAAAACCGTGCTGCATCTCAGCGGTGGTTCGTCACAGTAGGCCCCGAGACAGCACCGCGTTGTCTCGTAGCCAAGGGGCACCGCAAGACACAGTGGTGCAGCCGGCTAAGCAGGTTCAGGTTGAAGCTCGGCAGTGAGATGCGGCCACAAATCAGCAAGGTCACGGTCGCGGGATGCTTGGCCGTGACCCCACTCTCTCCTCAATCTCTCACGCTCTCTTCTCCCTATGCTGTAGCCGTGTATTCTCAATTGTCGTGGCCTCCCGTGTTCAATGTGTCGCAGGTCCTTTTATATTCTCTAGTGATCTGCCCATAATTCTTTCCTATCTATGAATAATGTCAAATTCTTTTGTTGCTCTTCTTTTATTTACTTTGTCTGCACATTTGCATCCAAGCTTTGATTGTGCATGTGCCCAATTCCTCTTGCTTCATTTGTCTCATCACACCATGCAGAAAAAAGACGGCTGAGCAATATCTTGACCAAATCCCTTTTCATATGTTGATAATCCAAAACACTAATATTAACCTCATTTCTTAAGAGGTTAATACTCACAACTAAACTAAATTTGAAAGAAATGTAAAGGGCGACACCATTTCCACCCTATATATATATATATAACTAAATTCACCCAATTTTCTTGTCGAAAGAAAAATTTGCCCTCAAGTATTCAATTGCAATATAGATTTGTGGTCTCAAATTTATTTACTTTCCTTTCCCCCATTTTTAGTTTTTCTATATCTTTATAGGATCAACTTTCCATAACTAAGAATTTCATGTCTAATTTTGTTTATTGTAGACTTTCTATGTATATTAAAGGCACTGTTTTTTTTAATCATTACAATTACTTCCCAAAAAATTTGTTTTATCAAAAGAGAGAAGTTTCCAAAAATCTATTTCTTTTCCACATTGTTGATCATATTTATGGATAAATTGTTAAATGGATGTAATTTAATTGAATGAAAACATTGCATCAAGACGCTTCCGTGTGTATAATGTTCTCACTACATTCCTATATATTTCTCTAACGTCTTACATACTTTGTATAAAATTATCTCACTTGAATAATAAGAAAAAAAGATAAATTCTTTAATATAGTAAATAAAGAGACATTCCTTATATTGTAGACTAATGAAATTAATAAATAAAAAAATCAGTTAGAAAGTGAGCTTTTGGGATAGGAATGACAAAACAGTATTGCTATAATAAGGAAAAAAGATATTTTTCGATATAGTATAAAACTGAAAAGTCTCTTTTCATCATTGATTTTATAAAAAAATTATCTATTTTTTTATTGTTATCTATGATAAAAGAAGATAAGAATGACAAAAAATAAAAATAAATAGTTAAGTTGTTATAAGATCAATGATGATAAGAGACTTTTCAGTTTTATACTATATCAAAGAATGTGTTTTATCCTTACCACTAGCAAGATGATTTTACACAAAACATATTATAGGAATATCTAAGGATGCATTTTTCTCTAATATGCTAAAAAAAATGTGAAAAGCTTAATTGTGGCACCTATCATAAATAGTGTAAGAAAAATAGAATAAAAAAAGAGTTAAACCATTACTTTGAACTGCAATTGAAAGATCAAGGGTAATTATTTTTTTTAGTATAAATGAGTGTGGATATAATCATTTAGGGGTCGAAATTTCGTCGCCCAATATAAATTAAATACATGTAAAACACCAAACAGTGTCATTGTTCATGCAACTCTACAGAGAGTGAATAAGAGGCGGCCAGGGCAACATACCCTTGCAATGAGAATAAAAAAAAAAACCGAATTTCATAATAACTTAAGCATTTTGGAAGCTCTTCCATAGCCGAGCAAATTTCCGTTCACACCAAGTAGTTCCGAAAGAACATCGGCTTGAAGACTTTCTTGTCCATGTTGTGTGCATTGATCAGCCTTGATAATCACCTTCTCCAACACGCGTATATCGCCAAGAACAAACTTAACCAGGGCATGCAGATACTTCAACCCAAAACTATGGGCTTCCAAACCGGCAATCTCAACTCTCTTGAGATGTTCTGCCAAAAGTTGGAAGTTCCCCTTCCTTGAACACCAAAAATCTTCTTCATCAAAATAAAAACGTCCTCTAGATTCTTTGTCGAGCTTGAGCTGCACATAGATATCCCATTTAAGAAACTTACTTCGCATTAGAAGTGGATCCACAGAAAAAAAAATCATTTACTTGCTAGAATTCCAAACAAACAACTGTCATTTGTAGTTAGTTTTACTTCATATTGAGTCTTAATCAATTAAGCTCTCAAACTCATCTACACATGTTCTCTTTCTAAGTGCTTATCACTAAACTCTTAATTCAAGATCGTAAGGCTACATGGCAGCAAAAGAACCTCCAATACAACGCTGCACTTACTTTGTGACATGAACTAAAACAGCTTAAAATTGCCCCGCAAAAATGTTTGAGTAGACTGACTCACTAGGGATGATTAGTTCCTGGTTCGGTCTGGTTCCAAGGTGGAACCGGGAACCGGACTGGGAGAGCCGGTTCCCAAAATTGAGAATTGTGGACCGGACCGTTTGCTCTTAGGACCGGGAACCGGACCGGACCATCGGTTCCGGTCCGGTCCAACGAAACTGGCATTTTTTTTTTCAGTAAATAATGAACGTGCTCCGGATCCCGGACCAATCAATTCAATTCGGTTCCTAGGCGATCCAATAAAACTAATCACACATATTTCCACATGCAAAATATTCAAACTTCACTTGTGTAAATATTAATCACACAAAGTGTGATTTATTCTTATTCTTAAGCATAATAGCCACGAACAATTTGCCTAAAGGTTTTACCAAAAAAAAAACAATTTGCCTAAAGGTTGTGCTTGGCTTAGGTTTTATAGACAATCTCTCTTCTAGGGGTGTGTAACGGAAACCGCCCGAACCGGGAACCGGCTAAATCGGATTGGACCGGCTGGTTTTGGGCGGTTCCCACGGTCAATGGTCCGGTTCCCAGTTCCTAATCTTGGAACCGGTGGCTGGTTGGTCCGGTTCCCGGTTCCAAGGTGGGAACAACTGCGGACCAGACCAATTTTTATATATAATTTATATGATATATAAATATCATATATAATATATGACTACTATATATAAAACTTATTGCAATAGAAATTGCAATTGAGGTAACAACCTCTTGTGTGACCAAGAGACCATCAAAACTCTTGTTATTCTTACTTATTAGTTTCATCTTCTACTCGATCTTGCCTAACATCGACTAAACAGTCAAAGCATAGAAGAGAGATTGTCTATAAAACCTAAGCCAAGTACAACCTTTAGGCAAATTGTTTTTTTTTTTTTTTTTTTTTTTTTTTTTTTTGGTAATAGGTAAGATTCCTTTAGGCAAATTGTTCGTGGCTATTATGCTTAAGAATAAGCATAAATCACGCTTTGTGTGATTAATATTTACACAAGTGAAGTTTGAATATTTTGCATGTGGAAACATGTGTGATTAGTTTTATTGGATCGTCTGAGAACCGAATTGGATTGATTGGTCTGGGGTCCGGAGCACGTTCATTATTTAGTGAAAAAAAAAATGTCAATTTCGTTGGACCGGACCGGAACCAATGGTCCGGTCTGGTTCCCGGTCCTAAAGACCAAACGGTCTGGTCCACGGTTCCCAATTTTGGGAATCGGCTCTCCCGGTCCGGTTCTCGGTTCCACCTTGGAACCAGACCGAACCGGGAACCGATCACCCCTACTCTCTTCTATGCTTTGAATGTTTAGTTGATGTGAGACAAGATCGAGTAGAAGATGAAACTAACAAGTAAGAATAACAAGAAGAGTTTTGATGGTCTCTTGGTCACACGAAAGGTTACCTCAATTGCAATTTCTATTGCAATAAGTTTTATATATAGTAGTCATATATTATATATAATATTTACATATCATATAAATTATATATATAAAAATTTGGTCCAGTCCAGTCAAGTCCAGTTCCCACCTTGAAACTGGGAACCGGACCAACCGGCCGGTGGTTCCAAGATTATGAATCGGGAACCGGACCATTGACCGTGGGAACTGCCCAAAACCAACCGGTCCGGTCTGGTCCGGCCGGTTCCCGGTTCAAGCGGTTCCCGTTGCACACCCTTAAGATTGACGGATTCATGGGCAATTTTTTATTGCTGGAACAAACAAGAGCTCAAGATTGATCATCTTTAGGTGCTTCAGGAGTTTTAATTCATTGTTCAAACATTCATGCGAAAGAGAAGTCAGCACAACAAGCAAACTGAAAATATTTGAAATATCATGGCAATGGAACAAACCTTCAAGCAGCGGTCACCAGTCAGGCGTATATCTAATATTTCCAGGCACTGTGAACTTCGTAGCATGTATGCTATCCCGGGAAGGTCCCATTGACTAATACCTGGATGTAGTATCAGATTCTGACATTTTGACAATAGAGCTGGCTCGTCTTCCATCTCTAGCACAGACAGAGCCTAAGCACATCCAGCAAGCAACAAAGAAAACTTGATTAATTCTTTTCCTGTGTAACATGATTCAAGAATAACAAAATTACAATCCATCCAGATACGATATCCTTTGACCCAGTCTCCCAGCCAGGAAAAGACCAATAAGGATGCTGCGGGGAGAAATGAACAAGTGAATGCCCTCAAGAATAGAGACTATTTACATATGCTTCTCACGTAAAACTTGTGAACTTCTCAAGTTATCAACTCAAGTCTCCAAGTGAATCCTCTCATTGCCATTGTAAGATATTCTGAGGATACCCTGTATGATGTATCATGAAACGACAGCCTAATGTGACAAGAGAGCATGACCCAATTCTGTCAACCTAAGATGAATAGGTCCATCACTCTTCGTCAAGTTTCCAGATTATCATATTTCGTCTACAAACTGAAAAAATGAATTGAAAGAGTAACCCTCTGTTTTTCACGTGAAAAATTGCGTCTGACAAGGGTGCGTTGAGCAGCATCCATAATATTTAGCAACATCTAGTGGCATTCATCATCCCCAATGGAGTGATCCGAGATCCACATATTGGAAATTGGACAAGAGGGAAGAAGCTCCAAGGTTCACTATATGTTCTTGTCTTATAACTTGAAACAAAAGGTTATGGATCATCCATATAATTAATTATGCATGCGTTCCCAATGATTCCCCTTGATGAAAGACGAGAATGCCGCAGAGAGCTGAGGTCACTCGACCTGAGCAGCAAACACCGGTAAACGGTGCCGCCGATCACGGACACCAGACACCATTCAACAAAAGTACATTTACAAGTCTTATAAATGGTAAAGATATTGAGTTTGTACCTGCAAACACCAGCTATTAATGGCGATTGTGCGAACACCGCACAGCTTCTCCAAAAGTTGCTTCACAAAGTAGCATTGTCTCCTCGTGCCATCGGTTCGGATTTCATCGGGTGGAAAGACAAAATCCAACTGGGCTTCTACCAAAGAAGATACGTTGTCAAGTCTGAAATTGGAAGAAGGCCACCAGTCCCCAGATACGCGCAATGACAGCAGATGCGGTGCCCAGATGTTCTCCACGATAAAGAAATTAGTGGAGACGAGTACCAACAATTTCAAACTTGGGGCATCTATTAGGATGTTCTTGAGCGACCTGCACTCGCACAGCTTAAGGGACTCTAAAAGAGGACTTCCCATGAAAATTGCCTTGAGCACATCTTCACTCAACTTCACATTTTCAAACGACAAGAACTTAAGATGAGGCCAGCTAATAGGCGCATCCAACGAGAAACAGCACGAACTGACTTCCAGACTCGCCAACGAACTCAAGCGATACAAGGAAGCCGGCAGTCCATACAAAAACGGCGAGAAAAACGACAGGCGGATCTCCTCCACGAAGCGCTCCTCCACGATCTTGAGCCAGGAATCGAGCTTGGAGCGGACGCGCTCATTGTACCTTAAGTTGGTGAGGTGGAACGTCTTCACCTTGGGCGAGATGCACCGGGTCAAGATGCTGTCGACGAAGGACGTATAGTCCACGTTATTGCGAAACCGGTTTACAATCTTTCCATCGAAGGTGAGGTGGGTGGCGGCGACGGTCCAAGCGTACCGCCAGCGCCTGCAGAGGAGGCTGGTCTTGAGGACGTCTTCCAGTGGGAGATATGAGAAGATGTGGTGGATCAGGCAGTCTGGCAAGAATTCCATAACTCCTTACGGCCTTGTCGCCGGCAGATTTGCGGTGGATGCGGCCGTGCTCGGAGGTCTGCATTATGGATTTGAAATTTTAGGGTTTCTGAGGTTTCCCCCGAGCTTCCAAAGGACCAAAACTATGACTCATCTACGACCTTAAAAAAAAAAAAAAAAAAAACCCTAACCATGACTCATACCTGGCTGTGGCTGTGACGGAACTCAATCAGCAAACGAATTGACGGAGGTGCGAGCTCGAAGAAGGTGAGATTGGCGCTCCAATCCGCAACCCTACTGTTGCCTGCGATGGATCGGCGACGAGGCTGCAGCTGCGAGGGAGGAAGGGGCGAAGGCGAGGCGGTAAACGATTGTGACGAGGACTGAGAGCAAGCAGAGATCGAGAGGAAGAGGAGAGGAAGGGGGTCGTGCGGCCAGCGGCGAGGAGGAGGAGGAGGAGGGGAGGAGGAGGGCGCTGGATACGGTTTTGATCTCAGAAACTCGGGAAGAAAGGGGCCCTGATGGCATAACTTATAAGGTTGGAGATAGGGGAAGTGTCAGCCTGTCAGGCGGTGGGAAGGGAAAGAAAAGAGAAATAAATTTGGGGGTGGGGGAAATAGACGATAGAAAGAAGGGAGCGGAGGTTGGGGTCGGACCCCGATGGGACTCTTTATATTATTATTATAAATAATCGAAAAATTAAATAAATAAAATTTAAAAATAATTTCGAAAAATAAAGCTACTAAAGTTTGAATAATGATAAATTTTGTGGAGACAATGGATTTATTTAAATAAGTTAATTTTAATTTTTTGTTAGTCATTAGTTTTATCAATAACTTTTGTTAAATTTAAAAACATGCTTCCAAACATAGATACGCATTAATTATTAATATGTCTTTTGAATTTCCCAAGAATTGATTTATTAATATTATTAAAGTAAATTCATTGTAAGCTCTTCTTTTAATTAAATCAAATTAATTGAAAATAAAAATATTCATTTAATATACAATGTGTCGAAATTTTCTATTTTTGAGAAATGATGTGTCGTGTCACGTATCTGTTTTATACTAAGGGTGTGTATAGTCACAATTCTATTTTAGGGAACAGTTTCTTTTTGAAAACTTTTTTTCTATTTCGTTCTCAAAAACTGTTGTTTCCGAGCATTTTAAAGCATTTGTTAACTACAAAAAATTTCTATTTCGAGAATAGAAATATGTTTCGTACAACCTCAAATATTTTTATAACTAAGAATTTATTTTAATATACTAATAATTTTATTAAATTTTCTTTTTCTCTTTTTCTTCTCCTTCCTCCAAATCGGTTGCTAGCCTTGGCCATGGCTTGCTAGCGACCGGCCAAATGAGGGCCGGGGAGGTCGTTGGCTTTGGGGCCAACGAGGCTCGGCCTCGCCCAGCCACCGTGAGGCCGGCTTCACTATGGTCAAGCGAGGTCAAGCCTCGCCATGGCCGAGTGAGGATGAGGCCCCCCCAAGCTTTGCCTGGAGGCCAGGTGACACCGACCACGCGGCGGCCGAGCAAGGCTCGGCCTTGCCAGATTTGGGTGAGGTCAACCCTCGCCTAGCCACGGTGAGGCTTGGGGCCTCACCCAAGCATGGTGAGGCTCCCCTGAGCCTCACCGATGGTCGTCAAGCTCGAGGTGACCTCACCAGGCTCTAGTGAGGTCATCGAGTCTCACCTGGCTGGTCGCCGGCGACCAACTAGGGAAGAAGAGAGGATGTGAAAAGAAAAGAAGAAAAAAAAAAAAAAAAGCTTGTTTCTTGAGTTGCTCCCAAGAGCAAGAAACAACATTTTTTTTTCTTGTTTCTTTTTTAAATCTATTCTCGAAAACAAAAAAATTTCCAAACACGTTTCCGTTCCATTTCTATTCCAGAGAACAAAAGAACAGACACGAGCATTCCCTGAAATTTTACCAAACATCACCTAAGTGATCCATTTTTATTCGTTCCACTTTAATTCACGTGGGTTAAGCCAAGTTCGAAGTTTAAAAGAAGCAAGCTAGAAATAAAGCAAAATGTGGAAAACTCCGGTTTCCCTTGGGCCGGAACGGAAGGATCGCCGCAAGCATAAAATGAGATGAAGCAGGAAGATTGACCCTCGGGCAGCGTAAGACAACCGATCCGCTCTTTACACACTTCAAGGATTTGTTGTTTATTTTCTAAGCTTCAACCTTCCTTCCACCAGGTAATGTCACCTTCATATGATGCCACTGACCATACACGACAAGACAGGCAGCTGCCTCTTACTCTACTACGGCAACAACAGGGAAAAGATAATGGAAGGACTTCCAGTGCAGCATATGACAATATGTTGAGCGTTGAGATATTAGGAACAAAAGGCCTCAAATTGTTGAATTAATGGTTTTTTCATACATCTTTCCCTGATGCAAAAAAATCAGGTGAAATTTTGTTGTGGTTATATTTTCCCTTTCTTTTCTCTCCTCTGCTTTGTTTTCTGCCACTTCTCCTCCATTGTCTTTCGAGAAACTTCTCTTGTTTATGATCCTTTAGCTCAGTATGTGTGCTTATTATCTGGGCAGAGAAAAGAATCATCAACTGTTATGTAAATTTTAAAGCACTGTTGAAGTATACCTTAGGATTTAACCTTGCAACGTTGACTTTTGAAAGAATACAATCCACAGGATTGTCATTCTCCACAGCAGAATAAAATAGCCGCTTCTTGTCATGAAAAGAGGATTGATTTTGCATGACCTGAGAAACAATCAACAAGAAGTACCGAAAATATTAAAATAGATGAAACTCTATATACCAATTTGTCCAAATGAAAAGACGCTAACCGTATCTTCAGCTCTATAGAACCACCGAACCCTGATATAATCTTCTTCATCAGTCGTTCTGAAGAACTCTAAGATCCTCCCCACGTGTTTCTTCCCTTTGTCACCCTGTAACAATTTTAATGAATGACTTATTGAAGCTTCCAAGCTGGAAATATCAGGCTTAAGTGCATCTCCCAGCGGAGAAAGGTTCAAGATCTTTGTTCCACATTGCAGAAAGGAAAACATTTGTTAAGACAAAAGAAATTCTTCCTGTGAAGCAAATGTTATAACCAATCTTTCAAAGTTAACATATCCATAAATTACTAGCACAAAAGGAAGTTGGCCAATCTGCATTGGACACCCATGATAAAATGAACTTTTGAAACTCAAACATCGGAAGACCACAACAACTCTAGAAGTCATTTTAGTGGCATACAACACCCCAGGTCTTGATATGCCTAAGTCAAATGGCAGTGCAAAATCGTATCATCCTTATTAAACAACGAAATGATGCTTAGGGAAAATCAGCTGCAGTATTAAGCAAAAGTAGAAATCAAAAGGATCGTTTCAATATTTTTTATACTAGGACAACAACATACAAAACAAGGATGAGTTTCCAGTTTTTCAAAGTCAAAGCTGGTAGCCGGATGACTTGCTTAATCTTGCAAAAGATTGACTTTCAGATGTTATTTTATTTTTTAAAATTTGACAAAAGACAGCTTACGTGAATTATATGAAAGACTGACATTGATTTGCAGATTTAACTGATGTAAAAAGCTTTACCCTTAGATATGCACAGTTTCCAATTTCAAAAATGCAGCCGTTAACTTCAGCTTGTCTATAATGGCATTTCACATTTGTAATGATCTCATCTTCGTCATCAGACCTATGCCAAACCATAAACAACATAAACAAGAAGGATACAATAATGAGCACAAACAAATCATGAAGAGATACCGAAAACAACAATATAAGAGACTGCATGGCATAACTTACTCCAGCGATTTCTTTCCACCCTTCAATGTTTGACTCTAAATCAAAAAAAAAAAAAAAACTCAATGGACATCAAGATCAGTAAAAATGTCTTCAGTGTTATGGAAGACAGATTGCAAATAACCATACAGAAAAGTATCAATAATCTAGCAATTAAATGGCACGAGAAAAATCATTTAACTTAGCATGTCACCATGGATGATCAAGAAAAAGGTGCATTCTGTTAGAAAAGCTAATGGTAGTTTTCAGTAAGGAGCAAGCCACATCTGATCTATATCAGCAGAAAACAGGCATGCGAATATTGTGGATTCCTAATGATGTAAAGCATGGCAGTTCCATAATCCAATGGCTGGGCAAGTCCAAACCCAGTAAAATATGCATCATAAAATCATCTGCATCCAGTTAAAGGGTATGATAGTAGGTGCATGGTTACATGGAAAAACAGAGAAGGAAGCCAAAAAACCGGAAACATTGCGCAAGTTTCAAAATCTCTTTTCCTGAAAAGTAGAATTGCAAATAAACTTCCTCAATGTTATTGTTGTCCTTTGTTGACCAACTTAAGATCAGAGAAAATTGAGAGCACAGAAAGTGACCGATCTCATTAAAAGTTTCTACATTCTTCAATTCAAATGCTTTTACAAAGATGCTTCCATGCTTCCATTGTGCTTTAGTTGAACTGCATAATAGGTGCCTCCTTCAATTCACCATCTTATGCCATGACCATATGCAATAGTATTTAATTAAGCAGTAACAGATGCTTTATCCCCAGGGGTAGTAGCATTCATTCCATTTTATGGACCTATCATGCTTTACAGCTTAATTTGCTAAAACATTATCTTCAAGATCAGCTGAATTATTATCCACCCAACCCCTAGAAAGAAACCAATAGGGTGTCTGCAAAAGCATATCGATTGAACCATGAGATTGCTGCTAAGAGATAGGAAGCATCTGGAAAATTGAACGGGGGTGTCCAGTAAAATTGAGCTGAGTGATAGACATTCATAGCAACTGTTACATTCATCAGTATTCAGTCCAAGAATGTGATGACAATTTAGTCAACGAACTTGATGGGAAAGACATGGATACAAGCTTAGAATATGTTAACAAAAAAGAACTATTCTAGCAATTGATTCTTTGATTTCTTGGTTTTCCTTTAGTATGTCATTCACTACACTGCATTTACTTAAAGATGGTCCAACATGTCACTTGAAGATAGGTATCATTTACGTAAAGATCCCTGAGAAACTAAGGGACACTACCCAAACTCGTACCTGCTGTGTTATGCAGTTATAAAGATAACACAAAATTTGTCATGAATAGCAGTTATGTTGAAAAAGCAACACGAATTTTTCTTAGGAAATAAAATAAGTAATCAGTTAAAGAGTCAAATGATAAAAATTTCTAACATTTACAACGACAACAGTGTCCACACAAAGCGCTTTCTTGCTTCACCTAAGGCTAGAAAAGAGCATCAACCTTGTGTAGGAGGGTATAAAGTGAAAAATTAATGAAACAGATTAAGCAATCACCTTCATATCATAACGCCACTTCCACCATTTTTTAGCTTCATCCTCAGGAATTGCATCTCCAAAAAGAAAGTAGCTTTTGGTTTTTTGATTTAATCATTAAAGAAGTAGAAAATTTAGCTTCTGAAAGAGTTTGCTCGCTTGCTGTCTCAAGTAATGTAGTTGGAGCACAAAAAGGTCCATCATGTTCAGATTTCTTAGGCAGGGCGTAATCTTCTGGAGATTTCTTCAAGTAACTCTCGTCCAGTCCTCTCATATCTGGGTTCATTAAAGGGGACATATAATCCTTGAAAGGCTCTTTCTCTGATTTACCACTAGAGACATCCCTGACTTCAACATTGTCGCCAATGGGAAGTGATGGGAGTTTTCCAGGGCCCCCTGATTGCTTACCATTCATAATGGACTTGTCAAAGTTTCTCAAGGAATTCTTACTGTTGTCATCTGGAGTTGCTAAAACAAATCTTGGAGACCTTCTTAACGGCACGTCGTCCATATTTCTGGGATCCGGGGGCAATATATGCATGTGTGATTTTTCCTCACCCTTATGCCAGGCGAGGGATAATCGCCTGACTTTACTAATTATAACCTTCGATTTTAAATTACAACACTTTGATAACAGGGATTTAAGACCATCCTTTGGAGAGGACAGCAAGTTTTTTAAATGAGTACTTCGCCCTCCTAATTCTGGATAATGCATTAGCGGCATTGATGGATTCGAAGACAATCTTGGAGATCTTTGAAAAATTCTAGCATCCGAAGAGTCCACATCAATAAATATATATATATATCTTTAAAAGAGCTGAAAATGATTTCTCGTGAAAATGATTTCCTCTTTCTGAAAACAAGAAATCATTTCCCTTCCTCTTTCTTTCACTTAGACCAAGCATGTTCTCCTTACTATCTTTTTAATTATTTTTATTTTATTTATTCCTTCGTTCGTCAGTCACCATTTTCGGTGATCGATGAGGAAGAAGGAAAAAAAAAGAAATTAATTAAAAAATTCAAATATTTTAGTAATTCTCCTTTGAAATATCAAATCAAATTTTCCATATCAAATAATGGAAAATGTTCTATAGTTCACATTCAAGTTTTAGCTAAATACCTATAAAAATATTCTAATTTTTCTGAAAAATAGCTTCTTGAAAAATATTTTCTAAAAATATTTTTTTAAATATTCTATTTTTTTTTCCTTTTTCTCTGTCTCTTTTTTTTTTTTTTTTTTTTTTGGAATAATT
Source organism: Eucalyptus grandis (assembly GCF_016545825.1). NCBI lineage: Eukaryota > Viridiplantae > Streptophyta > Magnoliopsida > Myrtales > Myrtaceae > Eucalyptus > Eucalyptus grandis. The sequence continues at coordinate 27,759,119 of NC_052615.1, read as the reverse complement.
TCAAAAGATATTGAAGTGCTATGATTTTCTCAGATAAAAACCCAAGTAAATTTTATTTTAAATAATGACCTGAAATATCATCATTTTATCAAATAAAGGCCTGAGGTAACTATATAAATTTCAAATAAAGGCATGATTTTCCAACGATCAAAGGTATTTCCTCTCTTTTTTTGGGTTCTTCTTCCTCTTTGCCAATGGCCAATTGGCCACCAGCTATGCCCATAGAGGGCTAGGCGAGGGTGACCCTCTCCCGATTTAGTGAGGGCCACCCACGCCGGCCACAAGCAAGGGATGGCGTGATCCACTAACAAAATACTCGTTCATAGAACACCAAAAACTTTGTTGTATCATATGGATTTCATGTTGAACTTTAAGGATCTTTGCCTCTCGAAACATGCCTAGGACATAAGGATGAATATTCACATGCGGCATTTTTGCGAGGAAATTATATAACCTTCTCTCAATAATCTATTAAACATTCCGTTTGTTATTGGAAAAAAGAAAGAAAGAAAGGAAACTGACAAAAACATAGATCATCTCTCATCCATTCATTACTCACATACCTCGACTTGTGAAAATATGAAATACATACCTTACCTATGGAAACCTGTTTGCATATTCATATTAATTATACATGTTCCCTACCTAACCTGTGAAAATATCATTTTCTTTTTGTCCCCTAAGATGCTCATTCCTAGATCTTAAATTCTCACTCCCACGCAAAACATTCAAAACCACCTAAATCCCAAGTAAGAGACTGCAATGAGTTTGCAAGAAAATGTCATTTCGACCTTTTCAATCTAGGATTTTCTTTAACCTAATACGCAATGTGGCCCATGAACTTTTATTTTATTCAATATGGTCCATAAACTTTAACCCAATGTTCAATGTTGTCCATGAATTTTCAATTTGTTCAATATGGCCCATGAACTTATTATATATGTTCTATCTAGTCTCTGGACTACATGAAAATATATAATATTGTCCTTGAACTTAAATAAATAAAATGATAACATTTTACATTTTCATATATTCGAGGATCAACTTGAACATGTAATAAAAGCCTATGGACCACATTACACATTGGGTAAAAGTTCGAGAACCATATTTAACGAATTAAAAGTTAAGATACCACATTACACATTAGATCAAAATTGAGAGACTACTCATGTCATTATCTTGTGGTGATATGTCATGACACGTGCATTGGGCAACTTAGTTCGTAGAGCTGCTGCAACGTGTTGAAGCTTGGTGGAATAAGGCCGTATTCGTTTTCCTTTCACAAATGTCAAAATGTAAGATTTCGCACTTGTCTTTTTTTTGGTCTGAAGATTTCGCACTTGTCTGAAAGTAGGCTTATCTTAGCAATTCAACTTTCAGTGTGCAATGGGAACGACTATGCGAAGTGATTCTCGATAGCAACCCGCCTTCAAAGTTCAGTATATGGGGCTCGACCCATGTGGATCTGAACCTAGTTGTTTGCAAATACAATGGAAAAAAGATCAACTTCCATAGTTTGAAGCCTACCTGATATGGCGTTATATGTTCCATACACTAGGCAATATCTCAAGATGTGACAAGCTTCCGGCTTGCTCGAAAAATTAGAACTACTGATGACTGTGTGAACGACGCAGTCATACATGCTAGGTCATAGCACCGTAGCACGTCAATAAGCTTGAATTCATTTTTCAAGACTACTGTAGCAAGGATGGTCGGCCCGTCACCCTCTCACATCTTTCGATATTTTAAGTCAAGACGTCCACCAAATATTTCGAGAGCGATAACATTAATCACTATCCTCGATATTGATTATGCAGACATAGTCGTTGAGAGTGGATTTGACGGATCACTTACAAGACGATACTCTTCTATAACTGCCCATCTTTGCTCCAAGGGGTCTCAACATTTGGGAAGAAAAACGAGAGAAGAAAACACTAGCAAACTCCAATCTCACTTCTTAGGAGTACTCTTGTGGTTGGCACTTCATGACGATCACCGCAAAGGGCGATAGCGGGCCCGAGGTCTCCCACGGCAAGCGGGAGGAAGAGGACCGAGAAGGCGGTGAGGAAGGATGAAGCTTCAAGAAGGAAAGAAATTTGGAACGAGGGATTGATGTTTAGTAAGTCAATAGAGTGTCGGATTGTCCTGTAGGAAGAGAAGGCTGTCCTCGACATGAACATGCATGAAAATGTGCCTTGGAAGGTGAAAAAATAAAACAGAGAAGCCATCTACATTAGGGTTCTGTTTGTTTTGCAGAGCATCAGTAATTTGGAAAATATTTTCCTAATTTCGATCAATTATATCTCTTGTGAAAAGAGCGACTTGAAAATATTCTCATGTTCAACACAAATGTCTAGGCATGAGTTATTATTAATAACGGATATATATTTATTAAACTTGTTTTTGTAAGTGCTAATATCTATTGAAATTAAAAAAAGAAAAATTCAAGTCGTTGATTTTTTGCGAAGCAAACGAAACTTATCCATTTGGCTTCTTTGTCCCCTATGCTTTGGCGCATCGGAAACAAGTGGAGGAGTCCACTGATTTGCAAATTTACAGATCAATTAGTATAACAAAATCTTTGGCCTATGCGAAAATATAAAACTTATTTTAGATGGATGAATTTTAACTCCACGAATATCAAATATGCTACTAATATCACGAACCAAGCAAGTTGCTAATTGAGATCTAGAGCCATTGTCCAAAATATAGAATTGTAATGTGATCCCTAAACTTTAAATTTGCCCGATGTGGTCTATGTCCAATGTTGTCCCTCGACTTTTAATTTATTCCAACTTTCACTAGACGGAGGCATGGCAACACATACCTTCTCGACATCCAAAAAGCTTTCAATGTCTCATCTCAATTCCAGATAAAGCAAATATTAGGCACTGCAAGCTAGGATACGTCAGCATGAAGCAAATTGCTAAGCTTTCTTCCAAGAAGCTGGTCCGTAATCTTCCTAAAATGGTTTACCAAAAGTTTGAGCTATTGCGCCGAGGTGGTGGTTTCCCCGCTAGCGACACCTGGGGGTTTATGTGGTGGCTGTCAGCCAAGGCAGTTCCTCTAGCAAAAAAAAAAAAAAATTGAGCTATGTACTCCATGCACTTTGGGAAAACATGTTATAAGTCCATTCAAATCCATAAACCATGTTTCCACTAACCATACTTTATAGCTCCTTCACATGGATATTTTCAGACCTATTAGAACTAGGGGTGTGCAAAAGAACTGGGACCTGCCCGAACTGCCTGGAACCGGATTGGAACCGCCCGAAACTGATAGTTCTTGAGGGAACCGGTCCAATTCCCAGTTCTAATTTATGAGAATCAATGGGTACCAATTCGGTTCTCAGTTCCATGGACGGATCCGCCCACTTGCACCGGACTGATTATATTACAATAATATATTAATTTTTAATATTAAAATAAAATTTGAAATTACTAATTAGCAAACCTAAATTTTAGGGCTCCATCTCCTCTTATGGTTTCCATGTTTTTATAAGAATTTAGTAAAGTATGTAAGTTGCCTTTCAACAACTCAATAAATGGCTCATTTAAAGGATACTTCCGAGACTCACATAGGACATTGTGTTCAAGAATATATGGAGTACCGGTGGAATTGTTTCTACAGAAAGAATTCAATAAAGCAAAGATTGTAAGAGATTGAGCACTATTAGGGGATAGAGGAAAATACAATCTATATATGACAATCATCTAGAACCTTGAATTGAAAGAATATTTTAGATTGCAACTGAAATGATTCAAAAACAGGAAAAAAAAACCTATTTCTCTTCTTTGGTAGTGTTTTCCAATAAAATAAAGAAAAATTGTACCCTTAATTAAGCCGGTTTGATTTAAAGAAAAATATTACTCGATATGAAGAGTACTCACGACGGGATTTTGAAAACGATATTATTATTAGTGAGAGCAGTTCCATGGATCCACCCGAAAACCGGACTGGACCGACGATCAAGTTCTTTAGTGGATCCATGTAACTAACGAGTAGTTCTCGATTCCAATATTTTGGAACCAGTCCTTAGCAGGCAGTTCTCAGTTCTAGGCCAGGGACCACCCACCCAAATCATGCACACCCCTAATTAGAACCCAAAGCATTTGAGGTAATAAATATTGTTTGGTGATTGTAGATAATTACTCAAGATTTACATGGATTTTCTTCTTGGCAAATAAAGCAAAAGCCTTCTCTTACTTTTTAAAGTTTGCTAAAAAGGTTCAAAATGAGAAGAGTTATGCAATTTCAAGCATCAAAACAGACTATTGGGGAGAATTTGAAAATCAAGATTTTGTGAGTTTTTGTAACAAAAATGGTCTTCAATATGTTTTCTCATCTCCCTACACTTTAGAATAAAATGAAGTCTTAGAAAGGAAAAATCACTCTCTCCAGGAAATGACCACAACTTTTTTAATTGAAAGTAGAGTCTCTTCTCACTCTGGGCGGAAGCAATCTCTTATTGCTTTTGGGCAAAAGCAGTCCCTACTACTTACTACATAATTAACAGAGTGTTTCTAAGGTTCATCCTAAAGAAAACCCCCTATGATATTTACAAAGATAGAAAACCAAATATTTCATACTTTCATGTTTTTGGTTGTAAATGTTCTATCTTGAAAAACGCAAGTGATTGTCTAGTAAGTTTGAAGAAAAATTAGACGAACGAATATTTCTTGGATATTCTGCAACAAGCAGGGTATATAGAGTCTTCCGCAAGAACACCCAGACTGTTGAAGAATCAATTGATGTCATATTATAAGAAGTCTACCAAAATCAATAAGATCATAATCAACTTGAAGAATCTAAATTAGTATCAGACTTAATAAAGTTTGAGTCTCCTAAGCAGAATCAACATTCTGTTAAACAAGACCAAATTGAAGAGAAGAAAGAAGAATCAATAGAGACAAAAACTCATGAGACCCTTGAAGAAAAGGACGGATTTTATAAGAATTAATAACACAAATTGAGTCATCCTAAAGACCTCATCATTTTCAACATAGAAGAAGAAATCCTCACTAGACCCACAAGGAAAGAAGACTGAAATGCTTTAGTACTTATTTCTGAAGCGGAACTAAAGGGAGTAGAAGAAGTGTTATTCAATGAAAGTTAAATAGAAGCAATGTAGGAAGAACTTCGACAATTCAAGATTAATGATGCTTGGAAGTTGGTTCCCCAACCAAAAGAAAAGTTTGTAATTAAAACTAAATGGGTGTTCAAAAACAAAATGGATGAAAATGGTAAAGTGACCAAAAACAAGGTAAGGCTCGTGGCAAAAGGATATATATAAGAAGAATGAATAGACTATGATGATACATATACACCGGTAGCCTAGTTCGAAGCCATAAGGCTGTTGTTTGCTTATGCATGTTTTCATAACTTTAAGCTATTCCAAATGGACGTCAAAAGTGCATTTCTCAATGGATTCATCAAAGAAGAAGTATATGTGAAACAACTACCAGGATTCAAAAATCCCAAAAAGTCAAACTTTGTCTATAGATTGAAGAAAGCCTCATACAATTTGAAGCAAGCACTTTATGCTTGGTATGAGAGACTAAATAAGTTTTTGATAAGTAATGGATTCAAGAAATGTATAGTCGACACTACTTTATTTATCAAGAAATAAGGTGAAGACTTTTTACTTGTTCAAATATATGTAGATAACATCATCTTTGGTTCTTCTAATGAAGTTCTGTGCAAGAATTTTTCTAAGTCTATGTAGGAAGAATTCAAGATGAGCATAATAGGAGAATTGACATTCTTTCTAAGTCTAAAAGTTGGACAATCTAAAGAATGAACCTTTATTTTTCAAGAAAATATGCCAAAGATGTTGTCAAGAAATTTGGGATGGAGAATTGCAAGAAAATTAAAACTCCTATGTCAAGCTCTTTCAAACTTGATAAGGATGAAGATGGAAAGAAAATAGACAAAAAGACCTACAGAAGCATGACTAGTTCTCTTATCTATATTACTGCTTCACATCCTGACATTCTTTTTAGCATGTGCATGTGTGCTAGGTTCCAGGCTAATCTTAGATAATCACATCTCAGTGCCATTAAATGCATTATCAAATATATTGCCACTATCCAAAGTTAGGTCTGTAGTATCTAAAAGGAGGAAATTTTACTCTACTTGGATACTCAGATGTTGACCTAACTGGTTGTAGAGCCGACGAGAAAAATATTTCGGGGACATGTTAACTTCTGGGATAGATGTTAGTGTTCTAGTTCTCAAAAAAATAAAACATTGTAACTCTCTCAATCGTAGAAATAGAATATGTTGCTTTTGGCGGTCGTTTCTCTCAAATCATATGGATTCGACAACAATTGAAAGACTTTGGAGAAGAAGAATCCTGTGCTGAAGTTAGATGTGACAACATAAGCGCGCTCAATCTTATCAAGAATCCCATTCTCCATTCAAGAGCGAAGCACATTGAAATTCGACTTCATTTCATAAAATAAAAAAACAAAAATCATATGCAAAATGGTGAAATTAATATTCAATTTATTGATTCAAATAATCAACTAGCAGATATTATCACCAAGCTCCTAGAAAAATGTACGTTTGAATATATTCGTGAAAAGTACATATTACTTACCCATTTGGTTAAAGTCTAAGCAATTTAAACTCGAGTACAATTTTCTAGAAGAGACATCATTCTGGAAGCATATTCAGACTCGAGGTAGTTGTGATTCAAATTTTTTATGTGTAAGTTTCCTTCCATATCAAACAGGTATGGATATTTTATATTTATTCGAATTTTGATTTGCCTTTTATGGTTTTTGGAAGTTGTTATCAATTTTTCATCATTTCCTAATTTCTTAAAATTTAAATAAAGAATTTCCAAAAAAAAATTAGTTATTTACAGAATTTTCAAAATGGCAATTACTTTCCTTTACGCCTGTTCATTTGTCTTGGTTCATTCTCTTTATAAACCCTAATATTCTCTCTCTTTCTTCGCGATCATCTTTTCTCTGCAAACCCTAGTCATTGAAGCAGTTTCTTTTTCTTTTTTTTCGATCATCTTCCTTTCTACAAAACCTAAACTCAATCACTTTTCTACACTCTCTTGTCACCATGTCTTCAAAATCTTTCGTCTCCATCTCTTCATAATGGAAGTCCTCTCGCATATCCAACAGAGGACCTCAATCTGCAAAGGACAAAGAGACTCACTTTGATCTTGTTGGAGACGAATCTCCTTGGAGTGCAAATCGACCCTTAGCAGAGTAAGAAGTTACTCAAGAAGCAACCCTTATTTCGGTCAGAAAACCTAATTTTCTTATTAAGCATTATGATATTTTGAAGAAAGGTGAGAGTCATATGGATTTTACTACCAATTTCCTCAAAGAAAATGGGTATGGAAATGAGAAGTAGTTTTTGCAAGCCATGAACAAAATTGGGGTTGGTAAAATCTGGAACGGCGAAGAATGAGTTTATAGTCTTCCCCTCTGATCCTAGGTTTAAGAATTTTCGGCCTAAGGATAGTATTACTGCTGGGGTAAAAAGTTCTAAAGGGAAGATGTTTAGGTATAAGGAGCATAAAGAAATTTATGAGCAAATGCTGAACAGGGGTGTGATTAATACGTGAACTATTGATTTTGATTTCTGAAAACAATCAATGCTCCTCTTAGAGAGAAGTTTGCAAAAATTCACATGGAAAATTTTTGCCTAGAAACATACGATGCATACTTAGAACTAACTGTCTAGCCCAAGACCTAGCCGACTCACCCATAAGCCTCTTGCACAAAAATTACAAATTTACCCCAAGTGAAATTACAAAATTGCCCTTGAAAATACCAAATTACTAAAATGCCCCTGTTTAACTACTAATCCCAAGATTAATTATGGCTGTTCATTGAGAGTTTATTTTAACCGTTTAGAATATGTGCCCATTATCATCCAATCATAAACTACCTTAGCCTCTAAGTAATTTGGTCTTATCCAGGAAAATTAAATCTTAGCCCTTGGATCAATCAAAGGGCTCAAATTTGATGTTGCAAGGGATTATATAACCAATTTTCCCTCCAAAATTGAAGGGGCTCATTTCTTAAATTCTCTCTCTCTCTCATTCATTCATTTGGCGCACCCTCTCACCGTCGATCACCACCGTGCCAACGCCCCCATCAGCAAACCACCACCATCTTCGAGACCACTGGCCCACCTTCGAGCCACCTGTGGTCGTCAACCAGTTGAACAATCGCCAACAAGCCTTCGATCATCTCCATTTTCCTTGGTAGTCCATCTTGTGTCTGATGCCAGTGAAAAAGACCAGTGGCTCCCAAGCCCAAATCGGCGGTTCAACGGCATTGCTAGCCTTTCCGACTAGCTTGCTGGAGATCCTTATTGAGTTGCTGAAGTCACCGTGCCTGATGGTAGTCCAAAACCTCAACAATCAAGTTTGAACTTGAAGAAAATTAAGGTGCAGTACGTTCTTCGCTCAAATCCGATGAAGCGAGGTCGTAATAGTTGGTTGTTTGGTTGTAAAACAAACAAAATTTGTCTTTTTTTTCTTTTTGTCCCATAAAGGAAAGTTAGGAGAAGATGGGCCACTTAGTAAATGTGAGCCTTTTTTTTTGTGTGTTCAAAGAAAGGGTCAGGGTGTGAGCTAGACCCCACAATACTCATATGTGGGTATGTGATTAATTACGCGATTATTAAATGCACTTAACATGTGGCGCGGGTTCATGATTTAATTAGTACTAACCCCTTTATTTTTATTTTATTTCGTATAGTTATCTTGTTAACCTTTATTAGTTGAAGTGTTTTTGTTTTTGTTTTTTGTTCATCAAGTATTTTTGGAAATTATGAAATTTAGAATTTTATTTTTATTATTTTTTATTATTCCAATTTTTATACATGTCTTTTTAATTATACTTATTCAATTTGCAACTTTTCCTAAAGAGTTGATTTGTTCACTTTGCAATTTTTCTCGAATGATTGCTTTTGTTTTCACTTGCAATCTTTTACGAACAGTTGTTTATGCTCTTTGTCAGTTTTTGGCATGAATAAGAATGGAGTTATCTCAATTTTTCTTTCCAAAACTACAATCATCATTTCAATTGTTCCTTAGAGAGACTCTAAAGAAATATCATAATTGTTGTCTAATATTCTCATTTGAGACTTTATTATATTTTGGAGAAAATTTGTGTGTGATCATTAGTAACATTGCAAGGCAAATAAACCCTTAAAAAAATGATATCATGCCTCAAAGTCCGACTTGATTGCTCTATCCAATTCAAAGTCATATTTTTCCAATAATAGACAACGAGGGCTAGGATTCAAATCATAGGACACCATTACACGCTTAGGATGATGATTAGGATGATTGATGATTATTTCCTCGTCTTTAAGTAGCCAAGCCTTTCAAATGAAAAAGAACCAAAAAAGTAGCCGAGCCGTTGTTCTTTCCTATTGAGGCTTCACCTCGCCATGTCAACGGATGGCATGACATTGACGTGGTGCATGCTTCTGATATCCAATCGGATCTTGACACATAGGATGCGCATGGCAACATTTCTATTTCGGGGAACTATTTCTTTGCATAAAGAGTTTTTTTCTATTTTTACTCCGGGAACAATTTCTGAGTAAAATATAGTGTTTGGTAATTATACAAAAATTTTATTCTTGGAATAGAAAAATAATAGAAATGTGTTTGCTAAAGGTTTATAAATTTTTGTATTGATTTGTTTTTTTTTTATTCACGGACCGTCAATCGCTGCCTATCACTGCACGACCATTGCATGATTGTGTGTGACTCCACCTTGGAGGATTCACAAGATCCGGAAGCAAATTGGGTCATTTTACTCTGAACTTTTGCACTAAGCATAAGCATGTTGGAAAGTTTGATACTTCTGATAGCGTTGCTTGGCTTTAATGCGTTGGAAAGGCTGCTGTAGTTTTCTGTCTTCCTGAGGTCCTCTCGTATGAATTTTAGTCATCCTCTCCCATCCCATTCTTTTTCCTGGTAGCTCTACAAGTTTTATCTCTCTCCTAAAAACACTAACTTAAGCATCGGAGATTCAATCTGGACCAGAACTCGGACCCATGAACCCGAATCGTGCGGGATCAATTTTCTGGTCGAAACTCTAGCCAATTTCGTGGCTCTATAGTCGAGCTTCAACAGACACAATGTTGCATGCAGTATAATATGGGCTCGGACCATTTAACTTCAATGAAGCGGAACTCATTTAACGTAAGATTTCTTGACTGAAAACTCTGTCGACGTCACCATAGCCCGGTCCGCCAAATTCTTAGCACATGCCGAAAGGAGCAAATTTCACAAATCACTCCCAATGCAAAAAAAAAAAAAAAAAAAACCAAATTTTTCGCCAAACCAAATAGGAATCAAACCCCTGAACCATCATTGATTTCCAAGTCGAAAGCATGTATAACCTTTTAGTCGCTTCGGTCAAACCGTTGTATTTTCTGAAAATTCAGATCAGACACGTAAAAAAAAGCAAAAGAGAAACTGTAGGTCTTTTCTCAAAGAACCCAGAACGAGATTACATTCCATCGTCGGCCGTGATAAAAATCACATCTTTCGAAATCATTGTTTTGTCTATCCCCGACATCTATCTGTGCGCGGTCACCAGCGTCTCGACGAATTTCAACCCGTCGAATCTCGGCGCGAACGCATCCTCCGTTGAGCTCTGCGCCCCTGCCCTCGCTTCCGACGACGGCGACGGAGCACGCCCCTGAAACGAGCCCCACGTCAGAACGAGTGAACCGACCCAAGTCCGAGAAACGCGAGCCACGTCAGCCGATGCCTTTACCTCGTTCGAATTATTGGAGCACGGACGGAACGCGTCGCTCTGGTCTCCAGAGGCGCTGGCGAGAGCCACCGTGGACGCGGCAAGCACCGACGCCATCAACGCGCCCGGCGGCCCCTTCATCGACATTTCGGATCTCCGAGCTTCGCCGCGTCCCGCAAGCAAAATTATCCCTCGGTCGATGCGCCATACTCAGGTCCTCGAGCTCGCTATTTATACAGCCGGGTCAATTTTTTTACTTTGTTTTTTTTTGGGTCAATTGGGTCGAGTTCGATTGAACGAGATTGGATTCGAGTTTGGGTTCCGGCGCCAACTTTGAACTTCGCCGGCTGAGCCAACCCTGTGACGACCACCGGCGCCACGTGTTGAGGCAGTGTTCATTAGTGAACAAAACAAAGCTTAGTGAATACATCAATGGAAGACTACAATGAATTGTCATGAGCGCACGATTGCTAGATGGTTATGCCTACAATCTCGATGTCTGTACTTCTTCAGGACAATCTAGAATCTTGAAAAGTGTAACAGCTTATTTATAACTGTAAATAGAGCTAACATTTTATTTATGGATTCAAAATCCATAATGGTTCGTAGATCACCGTTATTGGGGGGATTTGAGAGCCCACGTGATAATCATTATAAACTATGATCAATCAATGGTGAAACATCTATTCTTGCTTGCTTACTTTCTCTCAGTCTTTCTACAATGACAAGTCTACAGTGCATAGTGAATGAAATTATTGTTGGGGAGAAACAAGAGCTTTTTTACCATTGATTGAGCTAGGAGTGCGACAATTAAATTATAGCTGGGCCGGATGCATTTTCAGGGATTGGGCAAGGGCCTATAGTTGTAAGTTACCACGGTCCTTCTGAGGAGTACATCACAGCACAAGGACTCTTTGTTATAAACAAAAACAACCTAGACAGAATGCTCGAGAAAAATAAAAGACTGCTTTAAGTTGGTCAGAAAAATAGAAAATGACTTGGGCCGAAAATATTCCCAAGTACTAGCCCACGTCTAGTGTCGGGTGAAAGGTTGTTGGCCCGTTACCAGTAATTTGTGCATGGTTATTACAATATCCACCTCTCCATTTTTCTTCCTTTTTTTCCGTTTTTTTTTTTTTTTTGGATATGTTCAGCAGAAGTCCTAAAACTTGTCCAGAAAGTGCAATTGAATCATAAAACTTACAAAAAGTTCAATCAAGTTCTAAAACTTGTCAAGTTGGTTCAATTGAGTCTTAAAATTAACACCGTCAAGAAAGTTAACGGAAATTGCTGACGTGGCGGCGACGTCATATTTTAAATGATTTTTTATTTTTCAAATGGATTTTTAAATTATTTTTATTCAAAATCTTTAAAAATTAGATTAAAAACTAAAAAGGAAAATCTAAATTTATTTAAAAAAACAAAACTATTCAAAAAAAAAAAAAAAAAAGGGCACCGGTAGACTTCCGCCGCCGCCCATCGCCGGAGGGGCCGGCGACGGTCGCCGGCCCCGGGCGGGGTGGCCGGCCCTCACCCTCGCCCTCACGGGGGCGGCGACCGCCGCCGCCCTGGGCGAGGCCTCGTCGGCCCTCGCCGGCCCCGAGCGAGGCTCGCCGGATCTCGGCGAGGGCCGACGAGGCCTCGCCCGGGCGGGCGACGGTCGCCGTCCCGCCCGTGGCCGGTGACGGTCGCCGTCCCTCACTGGGGCCGAGCAACCATCGCCCGCCCGGCGAGGCCTCGTCGGCCCTCGCTCGGGGCCGGCGAGGCTCGCTAGATCTGGGCGAGCCTTGCCCGGGCGGGCAACGGTCGCCGGCCCTCGCCTGGGGCCGGCGAGGGCCGGCCACCCCCGCCTAGGGCCGACGACCGTCGCTCGGCCCCTCCGGCAATGGGCGGCGGGGAGAAGAACCCGATTTTTTTTAAAACAATTTTAAAAATAACTTTTATAACTTTTTTTTTAATTTTTGATGAAAATAAGATAAAATAAATAAATCTAATTTTTTAGTTTTTAATTTTTTTAAATGAATAAAAAATCATTAAAAAAATCCACGTGGAAAATAAAAAATAATTTAAAATGACATGTCAGCATTTTTAACGGAAAAAGCTAATGGTGTTAACTTTAGGACTCAATTGAACTAACTTGACAAGTTTTAGGACTTGATTGAACTTTTTGTAAGTTTTAGGACTCAATTGCACTTTCTGGACAAGTTTTAGGACTTTTACTGAACATATCCTTTTTTTTTTCTTTTTTTTCTTTCCAATGCTTGACTCCCAATGCAAGTGGTGATTGCACCCACAAAATCCTTGTTTTTTTTTGCCAATCATTTTTCATTGAATAGCCTTCTATCGCTTGGTCAAACCGTTATATTTTCTTAAAATTTAGATCAAACACATAAAAAGAGCAAAAAAAAAAAACCGTCAGTCTCCTCTCAAGAACCAAGAACGAGATACATTTTCATCGTCGACCATGATAAAAATCAAATCTCTTGAATCGTTTTTTTTTGCCTCTTCCTAAAGACTGCACGACGCATTCGTCCTCCTATCTATCTGTGCACGGTCACCAGCGTCTCGATGAATTTCAACCCGTCGAATCTCGGCGCGAACGCATCCTCCGTCGAGCTCCGCGCTTCCGACAACCCCGAAGACGACGACGACGGCAACGGAGCACGCCCCTGAAACGAGCCCCACGTCAGAACGAGCGAACCGACCCAAGAGTCTGAGAAACGCGAGCCACGTCAGCCGATGCCTTTACCTCGTTCGAAGTATTGGAGCACGGATGGAACGCGACGCTCTGGTCTCCGGAGGCGCTGGCGAGAGCCGCCGTGGACGCGGCCAGCACCGACGCCATCAACGTGCCCAGCGGCCCCTTCATCGTCATTTCGGATCTCCACGCTTCGCCGCGTCCTGGAAGCGAAAATATCCCCAGGTCGATGCGCCATATTCAGGTCCTCGAGCTCACCATTTATACACCCGGGTTGATTTTTATTATTATTTTTTTATTTTTTGGGTCGATTGAGTGAGATTGGATTCCGGCGCCAACTTTGAACTTCGCCGGCCGAGCCAACCCCGTGACGACCGCGGGCACCACGTGTCGGCGTCCGGGTGGCGTGCGTGGGTCCTTGAGCTCGAGAGAGTGGAGCGGCGTGGAGCGCGTGGGGAATATGAGCGGTCGCGCGGTCGAGTTCGTGGCTCGTGGGTTGAGATTTTATGGGGTTTGGTGTTCACGCCCCGCCGGTGAGAAGATCAGTTGAATTTTTTCTTTACTTTTTTTTTTTTGTCAATCCTACTTTAATCTTTACTCTAACACTCACTCTCAGACTTTTGTCATACCTCCTTGCAGGACGTGGAAGTTGAAACCCACTCCTGAAATGAAATCGTCCCCACCCCAATCCCCCCAAAAAGGTGGGGATTTGAACTCCCAACCTCCCCCTTCCAAATTGGTGCGAAAGTGTGTGGAATTCGTGGGATGCCGAAGCTCGGCGCCGTTCGAGCAATTGAAAACCACTTTGGGTACAGCGACTCCTATTTAGTATTTATTGACAATAATTTATGCTTAAATATTTTCATGAATGATGAAAATATTTTTAATTATTCATTTTTTGTAAACAACACAAACAATCGTTTTTAAGAAAACATTTTTCAAATTATTCATTTTTTACAAAACAAACAAGTCTCCTTTTTAATTAATTAGCTTGGGATCCCTCCTAATACCATCTAAACTAAAGTGCAGACATTGAACAATCATATGCTTTGATTAGCTCAATAGTGATGGGATTTACACTACAAATATGGCCGGTTGACCAATAGCTTCCTTATTCATCAAATTTGGGGAGATGATTGGCTCAACATCGGGCAATAATCAAAGATTGTTATCTAACGATAGACTTTCTAGCTTGAAAATTGGAGGTTATCTACTCAAATCCCATTGATTATGTGCAAACTACCCTCATTCGAGTTAATTGGACGGGTTAATGCCCAAACTTAATCAATTCATGAGTCTTGAAACGTGTTTCACGATTGTAAATAGTTGGGCATTTGTGCTTGTGCTTTTGGATTATAGAGAAAGAAGTAAGAGAGAGGGTAAATGTGAGGTTTAAAGTTAGCTTCTTTCAATATATGATTTCTTTTTAATTAAAGATTAACCTTTCATATATATGATGAATAAAGTATACCAATGTCCGCTACGTGGATGTTTCTAAAATTTCGTTTTGAGCATGGTAAAAATGCATTAGTGCAACTAGTATGGGTGTATGTTTCAATCGGCGCTTTATGAATATCTACATAAGCCGGTCAATTTTTAAAAAAATTTAGCTACTCGTGACTAAATCTTTGCCTTAGAATAGTCTTTTTCATAAGATACATACGTTAATGAACACTACTAGTAAAGTATATAAGCAATTCATAGTTTACTAGCCAATTTAAAAAGGAATGATTGCTCGTAATTTATCAAAATTTTCCAACATAGTAAATCGATCATTTCGTTAGTATATTGATATCTTCTAAATATTATGTAGATATGACTGATACACCATATATTCTACAAATCATTCACATATTTGTCATATGTCGGATTTGTGTCTAGAATTGGAACTTGTAGAGAGCACTCTCATGCAATTGAATAAATAATGTAACCCAAAAACGGAGCGATATTGCTATCTTTTTCTTTCCTCGATCTTTAATGAGGGAAATTTGATAACTCGTTTTTCATTTTTTCCGACTGATCTTGACAATACACGTATTATGCACAATTACTCTTCGACCGATCTTGACAATACACATATTATGCACAATTACTCTCAAGAACAGTATGTCCTAAGAATAGATCCTTGACATATATTGTAGAGCCGTTCATCCCTGCTCCTTCAGATAACCATCGTCATCAACTTGTGTCCGTTATAATTTTCTTCCAAGCAGAGAGAGACAGAGAGTCACTCAGAGAGATCGTTCAACAGCCCACAGAACACACTGAACAAAAAGTTGGAGTAACGTGAAAAATCATTGACCATGCGAATTTCTACTTCCAATCCATCTAATTTGGGACCGGCCAAACACCCCTTTCGATTAGGTCTTGTATTAGTGGTAATCGCAAACCATCTTTTATTTTCTTCTCTAGCAGTATCAAAGTCAAACCCAATGCAACCACCTAATCACAAGCACAAAGGAAAAGAGTAAACAGAGCCCATAGAGACATAATTTCCCCAATCTAATAATTATCACACAACCAAATTATTATGAGCCACATCATAAAAATAGCATTGAGATTCTACTTCATTGTGGCAGAAAAATGGTCAGCATTTTGTACTTAGGCATCACCTCAAAATCCCTTCTAGAATACTTATGGAGACACTCCTCGTATCTCTTCCTTGCTGAACCTCATCAACAGCACTCGCATTGAATGCGGCTAATGATTTTTGTATCGCTTCCTCATAAGCCTCACTCATGCCAGTCTACATTAACTCAAATTAGGAAAATATTGAAATAATAGAGCATTCATTTCTCTGGCAAAACGTTGCTTACTTCCTCCAGTGGCTTAAATTGGGTCAAAGTAGACATGAAAACCTTAATAGCTGAATCATAAGCTCTACGACACTCCGCTTTTTTAACAATCTACAAAAGTCAGAGGAAAAATAAGAATGAAAACATAACTAATGCACATTTTAATAGATAGCAATGACAAGCAATTTGGGACAGACATGTCCTCTTGCAAGATGAAAAACACCATTTAAAACTTAACGCGTTAAAGAAATGAACAGGAGACACAGATTTGGGACAGACATGTCCTCTTGCAAGATGAAAAACATCTAAATGTCAAGACAAAGTGGAGAAGTTGCTTACTCACACTTGACTCACACGAATTGTAAAATGAGAAACTTTAGAGAGAAGCTCTTAATATATATTCTACTTGAGAATTATATGATACAAATGAAGGGAAAGAGACCACTATTTATAGAAGTACGGGATTCACCATAGCCGTAGATCTCATTTTTAATCTAACGGTGGAGATGAGATCTCTCCAACTACCACATATCCACATTTAATGCATATGTACAATTACCATATTGCCGGCTCTCGAGAGTATTCTAGAATCACTCAAGAAAATTCTAAGATTGCGGAAGATAGGTTGAGGGTTCCTTGTTCATGGATCGGTCACGGTCTTCATTCAGTAAACCTTCAGATCGTGTTGATTCTTCGGACCGTGACACAAGATTACTAGTGGTTCCACAAAACTTTACATGGAACTAAAAGAGGACGTCATGAGTTCGAATATATGTAGACTCTCTATTTTCCTCCACATGTATAATTTTCAAGCTTTTATCTTAAGCCAAAAACCAATTTTTACATGAGGGGAGTGCCAAATTATTCAAATATTAAACTGCACCTTCGTCTAATAATGCCTTTACAAATGTCAGTAGTGTTCACGTATTTTTGCACTTTGTAATCCCATGGAATGTCTATTCAAACATGTGAAATTTTGATAATAATCCAATCATCTCTTGGCATTATGGAGTTTATGATCTGGAATGGGCAACTCTTATCACATAACAAGAGCTAAGACATTGTAGAACCGAAGATCTGCGTGAAAGAATACAAAGTGGCCTTTTATACTCCTATTTTACTGTTCCACACTAAATGCTTTGCAAAGAGAAGAGAATCTCATCTCCCAGCATCACTATACATGTTTGCAACGATTAACCTAAAAGGTACTCAGATTTAAATAAAAGCTTAGCATGTTTTATATAAGATTGATCAACCAATAAATAGCCTACCAACTTCAGCATTAGATAGAGAATCATCTTTGATATACTGCATTCCCATGGCTCTAGTGGATACCTCATAGTAAATCGGGTCATTTTACTCAGAACTTTTGCGCTAACCATAAGCATGTTGGAAAGTTTGATACTTCTGATGGCGTTGCTTGGCTTTAATGCGTTGGAAAGGCTGCTGTAGTTTTCTGTCTTCCTGAAGTCTTTTCGTATGAATTTCAGTCATCCTCTCCCATCCCATTCTTTTTCCTGGTAGCTCTACAAGTTTTATCTCTCTCCTAAAAACACTAACTTAAGCATCGGAGATTCAATCTGGACCAGAACTCGGACCCATGAACCCGAACCGTGCGGGATCAATTTTTTGGTCGAAACTCTAGCCAATTTCGTGGCTCTATAGTCGAGCTTCAACAGACACAGTGTTGCATGCAGTATAATATGGGCTCGGACCATTTAACTTCAATGAAGTGGAACTCATTTAACGTAAGATTTCTTGACTGAAAACTCTGTCGACGTCACCATAGCCTGGTCCGCCAAATTCTTAGCATATGCCGAAAGGAGCAAATTTCACAAATCACTCCCAATGCAAAAAAAGAAAAAAAACCAAATTTTTTCGCCAAACCAAATAGGAATCAAACCCCTTAACCATCATCGATTTCCAAGTCGAAAGCATGTATAGCCTTTTAATCGCTTCGGTCAAACCGTTGTATTTTCTGAAAATTCAGATCAGACACAAAAAAAGCAAAAGAGAAACCGTAGGTCTTTTCTCAAAGAACCCAGAACGAGATTATATTCCATCGTCGGCCGTGATAAAAATCACATCTTTCGAAATCATTCTTTTGCCTATCCCCGATATTTATCTGTGCGCGGTCACCAGCGTCTCGACGAATTTCAACCCATCGAATCTCGGCGCGAACGCATCCTCCGTCGAGCTCTGCGCCCCTGCCCTCGCTTCCGACGACGGCGACGGAGCACGCCCGCGAGCCACGTCAGCCGATGCCTTTACCTCGTTCGAATTATTGGAGCACGGACGGAACGCGACGCTCTGGTCTCCAGAGGCGCTGGCGAGAGCCACCGTGGACGCGGCAAGCACCGACGCCATCAACGCGCCCGGCGGCCCCTTCATCGACATTTCGGATCTCCGAGCTTCGCCGCGTCCCGCAAGCAAAATTATCCCCCGGTCGATGCGCCATACTCAGGTCCTCGAGCTCGCTATTTATACAGCCGGGTCAACTTTTTTACTTTTTTTTTTTTTGGGGTCAATTGGGTCGAGTTCGATTGAACGAGATTGGATTCGAGTTTGGGTTCCGGCGCCAACTTTGAACTTCGCCGGCTGAGCCAACCCTGTGACGACCACCGGCGCCACGTGTCGGCGTCCGGCGGGCGTGCGTGGGTCCTTGAGCTCGAGAGAGTGGAGCGGCGTGGAGCGCGTGGGGAATATGAGCGGTCGCGCGGTTGAGTACGTGGCTCGTGGGTTGAGATTTGATGGGGACGCGCCGCCGGTGAGAAGATCAGTTGAATTTTTTCTTTACTCTGAATTGGTGCGGAAGCGTGTGGAATTCGTGGGATGCCGAAGCTCGGCGCCGTTCGAGCGATTCAAAACCACGTGACGCGCGTGCTCTGGAGACAGCGACTCCTCTTTAGTATTTACCAACTCTGATGCACGGCCCTTTTGACATTTCGACTGCTGCGAGTCGCGTAACACGACCGTCGTTCGATGCTACTTATATCACGTTCTTGCCTTTTGCCAAACGCAAAAGCCATGCTTATCTTCTCGTTTGATTCCCCGAATTTCGGCCAGTGGATCGTCTTTCTTTGTTAATGAAATCCTCTCATCTTTTTTCCAGATTCGTCTCGTTCCTGTAATGCTTTCTAAGCTCGTGGAATTGCTAAAAAGTGATTTGCAATTTTCCCCCTAATATCCGTTATTAATACTTTAAGAATCTAAAGTCGTTATTAAATGTGTCCGATTCGTCATTACCACAAATTACCTCATTCTTCGCCGGATCCATTATTGAAGACCACAGATTATTAATAGGCCAACTAGACGGAGTTTCTTTAAAATATGAGCCAAGAATTGCAAATCAAACCGCAAATTGAATTTCCAAAAATAAAAAACATGCATGAAAGAACAGGCAAGAGAGAGAGAGAGAGAGAGAGAGAGAGTGAGCAATGAGAAAAATTTTATTTCTATTTTTGTTCTAAAAATAAAAAAGTGAGAAATCCAATTTTCATTGTTATTCCAGATTTATCTTTAAATAAATAAAATATGAAATTGTTTTATCAAATTGATTTGTATTCCAAAGTTATTCCCAAAAAAAAACAAAAAATTAAAAAGTAAAAAAATTAAATGATTATTATGTGCACTCTTATTTAGCAAAGATTGCTTTGATTTCCTTTCGGCCCGTCTGCAAATCTCCTTAGCCCACTACCTCCAAAGTGCTAATTCGATTGCTAACTGGATCGCAAAAGCTTATAAATTTAATTGCCTTTTGCAAAATTTGTTTTATGTTCCTCTCAATTCTCTTTCATCTTTACTTTGTTTGGATGTCCCGCTTATGGGCTATTCGAACTCGAAACTTGCATTACTAATGGAAGTTATTTCAGACCAAAAACCCACACGTGTGAATTGAAAAATTGGCCTTCTACTCACGAAATTACAGAATCCTAGGACCCTGATTGAAATTTCCACCGGGGGGTTTGCTTGTACGAGAGTCTTGGCAACATAAGTGAAAAAAAGATTCGTCTCCTATCCGTATTGCCACGTCTACCTCTTGCTTCGGTTTTCGGGTGGAAAAACCTAACATTTTTCATAATAATGTGTTCATTTTGTTGTCAGATCAGTCATTCTTGGTCAGAAAGCTGACTCAGATTCAGGGTCTTCGGAGAAAGAGAGAACCAAAAGCTGTGCCATATATTTACTAGCAGGGGTCCTTAGCATGACCTTAAACTACTACGCTTTTAGAAATAAAAAAAAAAAATTATTAAAAATTACTTAAAATTGATGTCCAATGAAATTAAGTCACTTTTGCTCCAATTCCCTCGAAGTACAAAGCTTGTACCCCTAGATTTCCCCGTTGTCTATCCTTTGAAGTCGAATGAAATTGATGTCGCTCTTCGATTTTGTTCTATGCTCTTCAGCGTCATCAAATAGAGATAGAAACACCGGAAGCCAAACTTTTAATTTTTGGGTCTTTTCGAATGTGGATTTCTTCATTGTCTAAATTCCTCCCTCGAAGTTCTTGTTTGCATAAAATAAAAACATGGGCTTGCAAGAACTCTTATGACTTTGACTCAAAATCGAAAAAAAACTAAAGATTAGAACACTTGTGCACACATGTTAATTGATGAGAGATGGGCACTCTTTCAAGTAACTATCTTTGCATTTCCTATGCTCGTACCGTGCCAAGTAAAGTCATGTTCTTTTTTCGACCAACAAAGAAAAGTCACCTTATTTTGAGCGAAAAGGTCAATGGAGTGACCAATTCAGGTTCAACGTTCTCCGTGCAGCGGGAGGTTGCTCTGTTCGGTTCCATCCATTTTGTTCATTTAATTGGAATCTTTTAAGCAACACTTTGTTGAAGTCAATTGGACAAAATTTGCCTCAACATTTATGTCAAACTTGCAAAACAAGTCATGTTAGGTTTCAGTTTCTAGTGAGAGTAATCCTTCTTGCTTGACGCGTTTCTAAATCTGATGGCTGGCCCGTCCTTCGTCTTTCTCTCAGGGCTCAGTCAGGGTCCTTGGACGCCAATCTTGAGCTCAACTCCCGTCCGTTCATTGACTGGGTCACGCCAGACCTCAATATTAGATCATATGATAAACTGTTCCTGTCAATCTAATAATAAAAAAACATGCAAAGCATGCAATTTGCAGCTGCGGGTTCAACGAACCTGCGAAGATTCCATTATAACTCCTACATGAAATGAGCGTCGGGCCCACCTAAAACCCAACGTGGATCCTAGAACTTTGCTTGTCGATTTATCATGACGTGCAGTCGGTCCTAAAGCAGCCAACATGACCCCAGCTCATGGGAAGTTATCCTTGGCGTATTTGATTTCGTCTTGAGGACCGTCAGGTTCGATTTCCTTGTGATATAAACAAATGCAAAAGCATACGACTGTCGTCCACCTCCTTCGCCCGCAAGGAATCACTTCATGGGTTTTCCATCTCCTAGTTCGTGATAATCTTAAAAAACAATTAATTAACCTCCCCAAATTAAAAGATTTACATGCTCGGTTGCGCCTAATCAACCTCGATTAATTTTCAACGATTCCGGTCTCATAAAATTTTCGTGATCAGCAAGCAGTTTCCTCTTTATAAATCCTGGAGAGATGATGTCTGCTTCATTTTATGTCGAAAGTTTTTTGACGATATTAGGTGGGTAACATCGTCCATATGACGACCCCCATTACCCTCATATTCGCATAAAACATATATATCAAAAGGTCGAACAAGTCGCTCAAAACAAGAAAATATCTGCAGAGTAAATAATTGAATGCGTAGAAATCTGGCATAAATTCAAAATTGATTCAGTCTGGATAAGTACGAGAAATGTGTCATCGGGTCGAACTCCTTGCTAATCAAGGAAAGTTGCATAAATATACACCACTAGCTCTAATAAAGTAGCTTTTTAAATAGTCAGCCGCCTCTTGAGACGTTGCTGGGATTCGCTGTATATTATCAAGATCCAGAAACGATCAAACTACATTTATTAAAAAACATATTATTTAAGAACTATTTAAATTACATAACAGTGATTACGAAGTACGTATTCCTAGCAAGCAAACACAATTGAATCACAAAAAATTTCGAATTGGAGTCTTGGATTGTGCACGACATGGTTTTGTAATACAGCCGACAAAACAATATTTATGTTTCGGATATTTTAGGTTAAGATCTAATAGATTTTTAGAATTAATATTAAGTCTATTGATAATGATGGAAGCATTTTTTTCATGTGACATCCCTAAATTAACTCAGTCGAAGTATAGTCCGTTTTGGCCCATCCCATACGAAGCCTCACAAATTATCTTTTGGTATACAAGCAGCCACTTTCCTAGGAGGTCGCCCATTCTAATAGTACTCAACCCTAGACTCGCTTCCCTTTATATCAAAAGGCGCCTCCGTCTCTCTCATTGTTCGATGCACAATTTGATTCATTTTTGCTTCATTCGCCATCTTAAAAACCTACCAAGAGCTATTCCTTATCTAAAAACCTATAGTCCCAACGACCATTCCCCACCCTCATCGGACCGGGTCATTGCATATCATTGGTACCATTACAATCATGAATTGTCATACATAAGTTACTTAGGATAGTAGACCTATAAACAGATTGCGAGATCAACCGGACTAGATTAAATAAAATTGGACCACTCATTTTTCAGTTCTATTAAAGTGGCCACATTCATTAATATTTCATAAAATAATTAACTTGTTAATATTTGTATTGCTATTTAATTTTCTATATCATCAATAGTCCACTTAATTTAGTTCTTTTCTTCTCATTCTCTATATTTCCCATTTTGTTACCTCAATTAACAATTAAAAAAATAATTTCTTAAAAAAAACTTTGATGAAAAAAATATTTTTATGCCATGCGCATCGCCTGATGCTAACGAAGATACATAAGGAAAAGTTTAACATCCGTAACAAAATGAAAATTCGCATGAATATTGTAGAACTGTCAAAGTTCAGGGGGCAAGCACGTAATGTATTTCTAAAGTTCATGGAGGTTTCATGTAAGTTTTCTCTGAAATTAAACCAATTCGATATTTTCAACTGATGAGATTGAGATATACAAATTAGGAAATATAGTTTAAGAATTAAAGTAGCATCTCAGGCTTTTTTTCAATCCTCACGCGTCGTGATTCCACGCCACCCAGCCCAAAACAAGAAGCCCCCAATTATTTCCTACTTTAAACCGTCTTCCCTTCCCCTGTTTTATATATATCTCTCTCTTAATTCACTAATCATTCCAAAACTCTCCTGGAAGTTATCTCTCACCTCTTCCTCCGAGTCTTTCTCTCTCTTTTTCTCTCTCTAGGTTCAAGAAACAGAGATCGTCAAAGAGATTCAAGAAACAGCAGAGACCATCAAACGAAAGCAAAGAAGCGAGCGCAGCCATGAATTCCATCTTCAGCTCCTTCGACTTCCTCTGCGCCGAGCTCTTCGGCCTGAAGGTGAAGGCCCAACTCCCCCCGGCAGCCAGAGTCGTCGGCGGCGGCGGCGATCCCTCGCCGCTCCAGCGCGGGACAAGGGCGCCCGATGTTCCGAGGACGGAAAGCAAGAGCGAGAGCGCTGCTGCAGAGCAGAAGGTGGGGAAGCAGGGGAACGAGAGCTTCCCGCGTTTCGCTCTGGAGCTCGACGGGATCCACTGCTTCGAGACCATCGTCTCTCACTGAGAATCATCATCACCATCATCATCATCATCATCACCATCACCACCACCATCATCATCATCATCATCATCATCATCATCTGCAGTTCGTGACGGGGAAGTTTGGGTTCATCGCCGAAACAGGGGGGGATTCTTTTGCCTTTTTTTCTTTTCGGGCGTTCGTGATTTGAATTGCGTAACGGTGGGGCTGACTGCACAACTCTTGCGGTGCAAGATTTGCAGCAATTTCTTTTGTTTCAGTAACAGTAACCGATTATTTCCTTCTTTCTTTTCTTTAGAAGTAGCCGATGATGCCTTTGGTAACTGCCAAGTGATGATTTCCCCATGAATAGATACATTACTCTAACCTTCTTTTTATGTAATTTTTATGCGTGTCTTTTTTTTTTCTTTTTTTTTATACTGTTTTGCTTATTTTTATATTGTCAAGTCACGCTACGTTATTTTTTTTTTTTTTTAAAGAAAATAAAGACTATATTCAGGATCGAACTAATATAAAATATGGATTGCGTACATAAACTAGAGCCGGAAAAGGGAGAATCGATAGGACCATTGTTCAACGCGAAAGAGCATCAAAAAGGTTATATTAGTACATGGTAATGCGACACATGCTGTTGAAAAAAGCTTAGGTCAGGTAGGATGGATAATCATGAAAAAGTCATCGGAATTAATTTTGGAAGAAGACAGAGGACTATGGGAGCATGGCAAAAGACCCACTTGACACCAATTACGAACCGGCACGGTGGCAATGGGGGCCGACGCATCAGTCGATGACATAGGAACTCAACGGAGGCGTAATCAAATATGACTTTTCCATTCTTTAGATATAACTCAACCTTTCAGGCCAATCCGATGGCAAACCATTACTTTAATCAGGTGGCAAGGTTCTATGCAACTTTTTCCTCCACCCACCAGCATGCATGACCTCAAGCCATCATGCCCGAAATAGCTTCCTTACAAAGTTTTCGTTCTTGGACGTGCGGTGCTTGTCAATGGCACAAGGTCTGAAAAGACAAGTTTGGGCGGGACAGGGCAAGGACATCATCGTCATAAAGAATCGATGCATTGAAAAATGAGCGATTACTCTGAATTTTTAAGGGACCAATTCATTGCTCTAAAGACGTCGTACCAAGTGCATTTTCTCATACGTAGTACATAAAATATCATGGCTTACAAACACTATAAATGTTCTCAATAAATGACAGAAGTTTATACTTTACTGCTCCAACCGTTACCGATCCTAAGGAGCCAATCAAAGAGATTTTGTGGAAATACCTTCGAAAATGAGGATCTTTTTATGTAAGTAGGATTAACCAGTGTCTCGAAAACACTCGTGCAAGTTAGCATATAGAAACCATAGAGAGCATATCACGCATGCTTGAAACGCGACGTGATGGGGATTGGTATGGTATATCGGATGACGAAAGCAAAAGGAAAGAAAAAATGGGTAACATCAGACGATCCTCTGAATCAGAACTTGGGGCCAGTTAAACTTGTGATGAATCAAGAAGGTTGATGTACGTACCCTTGCAATTTCTCATTTTACAAAGACCCTGTTCTTAGTTTTTCCAACAGTACTCAGAACCCAGACGTGCCGAACCGCTTCTTCTTCAGAACATGGAGAACTGGAAATGGCCAGTCCCTAAGAGGCAATCTCCTTCAGAGGATCTTCTAATCAGAACAAAATTCTAAGTTCACTCTCTCCACAACGTTCTTCTCATGTAATGTAACAAAGTTTAAAAAACTGGACACTCAGCATTCTTTGTTATCCTTGCAAGTACATGGTGCAACAATGGTATTAAGACTTATCAGTTAATACAGGTATCAATATCGCTTCCTGATCAGAGGCTTGCTTCACGGCTAAACCAAAATCAAAACGATCTAAAGAATGAAAATACACTGGCCCCCTCTTCCTTTTCAAAGGGTTTCTTAGATACAGTGGGCCATCTCGACAAGTCTCCCACCTCCCGCAGCCGAGACTTTCAACAGCACCAGGGTG
Source organism: Eucalyptus grandis (assembly GCF_016545825.1). Taxonomy (NCBI): domain Eukaryota; kingdom Viridiplantae; phylum Streptophyta; class Magnoliopsida; order Myrtales; family Myrtaceae; genus Eucalyptus; species Eucalyptus grandis. The sequence continues at coordinate 27,733,208 of NC_052615.1, read as the reverse complement.
TAATTCAGGAAGCATTTGAATCATAACTTCCTTCCCATTTTAGCGAATCTTCGGGCAACTCCGAATATAACCGCCTTGGTCAAGAGTCCCCGATCAAGACTACATGCAAGGACTATGGCCCCTCCGATGACGAGGACTTTAGGTATGTTCTTCCGAGGATGCTGCTCGGATGAATCGCAGCGTTCAATTTCGGATGAATTGCTGACAGTACCTTCCAGGGATCGGAGGTAGTCCATGCTGATTTTTGTATTGATTTGAGCCATGAAGGCACAGCGTGACAGCTGAGACCCAGAGGACCTTTGCTTTTGATATGCACGCAAACCAGGCTCAATTTTCTTCACAGCTCCCCACATGCCTTGGCGGACTCCGAGCTTCGCAATCTCCCAGGGTATGCCCATGTCTTCGTAGTGGAAGAGCAATACTTCACAAGCACTAAGCTGCCCATCACCTTTCTTTGATTCAACTGTGCATGATTCAACACGGAAAAGTTTGGGTCATTATTAAGGTTGGTGACCGCAATTAAGGCCCATAAGGTCTATAGTTATATTAACTAAATGTGATTGCTCATTATATTCTTCTCTCTCAGGTTATCCTTTCTCTTTGCTTCCTCCAGTAAGAGAAAAAACAGCATCTGCTCATTTCTGGATGGAGTTACTTAATTTCTAGATTCTTTTGATAGGAATTGTATATGTTGCAATAAACAAAGAACAAAAATTATTAAACCCCAACAGGAAACACACACTACCTGCGCGAATGCACCAACTTGAATAGTATAAATCGACACGTCTCGGTTTGTTGCGCCTGGGAACAGAGTTGGGAACTCCCTGAAACATTAGAAAATGGAAATTTGTAATCCAGTTAATGATTAAGCCAAAAGTCCAAAAGTCATCAAAATCAAATTGACCACAGACCAACACAAATAAAGCAGCTGTCATTCAATTCGAAATCTGCAGCAGCAAAGCCTATTTGTGCCACAATAGCAAATCTGCTGCTTTCAACCATGTCCACCTGCCCCAGGTTCATGCAAACAATTTTTTGCACTCATAAGATGATTATTTAGATTTGTTTAGAGGAAACCTCCTTCTTAAGGTTGATAGCATACTTAAATCTCTTCCACTCTTTCAAGATAAACCTATACCTGCTGTCATAATTGTCAGTTCTCAATGAACTGGCTCTAGAGTCTAAAGCAAATGTCTTACTGATGGCCATACTAAGAATGATGATAGGACTTCCTTACAATTGAAACTGAATGATTCATTATGTGCCAAAGATAGACTTCTGATCTATCTTATATTGCTGGCACATAAATAATAGAACGTAACCTAGCAAGCAGATGGAATGAATGAAGCAACACAGTTCCACCTAACAGCCAATATATAACAGATAAAACTAAGGTCAGATATCCAAGATGCAAGGTCCAAGCCTTAGGGTTTGCGCTTTTATTCGGCAGGACTAAATTGGACAAAAGTACATGGATGAAGGAAGAGGTACATCTAAAGGGCTGTTCTCCAACTCTGCACCAGAATCACAACTCTACCCAACTTTAGGCTTGGAGTGAAATTAGATGCAAGAGATCAAAGTCATCTTTGTGTGAAATATCCTAGATGATGTACTTTTTGATATTGGTAACTTTTTTAACTTCTGATCATGCAATATAATATTCGAACATTTACTTAAAGCTAGTGGCTCCAAAAAGAGCAACCATGAAGCCAAACAAAGAAAGTTGCAGCAGAAGAACATAAACCGTGAAACATGCTGAAAGTTAAATTTTTTGCCAATGTAAATGCAAAAGAAAAATGAATGGACGGAATAAGGATACTGCAGCATTAAGTGCTTTCTAACAAAAATATTCAAAGTGAATAATATGACCATACCTTTGTAACGCAATAATACTGTCTTCCTGATTCCCAAATTCGACGGCCTATGATGTACTCTCTGTCACTACAGAAAAATGGAAACTGCACCACAGCACATAACAAAAGACATTAGTAGAGAACGCAACAAATCAGCCCCAACAAAAGCATTGTAGAAGACAAGAATTCTCCTCACCTTGCGCAACCACTGCACCATCATTGTGCCTGTAGTGGGACACTCCTCTAAGGTTGTAGCATGAATAAGCATGTCATCCCACTTAGGTCTAAAACTATCGTCCCAGAAGAAATCTCTCACTAGTTCAGGAGTGGCATCCTCGAAAACAGTACTACTGCGGTATTGTGGAGGCCCAGTCTAAAAAATCCGTCAAACCCAAATTAAATCATGAACATAACCACATAGGTAAACATACAAAAACTCCAAATGCTTACTTAGAAACACATCCACTTTGTCTGCCCACAATAAAGCATATAAAAGCCTCGTGAAAAATGAAAACCTAAACCTACCTCAGGATCTCTACGCCAAGCTTGATAACCCATAGTTGCTGTGGATCGGTCCATCATCTGAATCCAAGCAGGACCTCCATCAGTCACTTCAACAAGCCGGCATATATGCTCTAGATCGTCGTCCCCAACGAGACCCGACAATTCTCTCTCACCCTGTGATGAATGTGATGAACTGCCAGAGTAAAACGCACACATCACTATTGACATCCACACACCATCTTCCTTTACCCCAACTTCATCAAACTAACCACCATCACCAGACTTCGAATGCAACTAAATATACGCATAGAAACCTTGCAGCTACGCAAGCCAAACGCTAATTCAGAACAAACCTGCAATCGGAACTCATGGTCGGCGGCACAGCAGAAGCCTCCTTCTCAGCCCCATCATTGGCGACCGAAGAAATGAAGCTCGTCAGCTGCAATTTCGATGAATTCAAGCTCGGAACCAAGCTCCTGCCGAGGCAAGACGGCATCAGAGACTCCAAAGAATTCCCCTTGGGGCAATCAAAGAAATCCTTGCCCAGGTTCGCCCATTTGGGCTTCCACGCCCATCCAACCAAAACCCCAACAATGACAGCAATCCAAACGGGAGCCACGAACAACATGAGCTCGCCCAGGACGCCCCAAATCGTGGGTCTTTGCAAGATCTCCGAAAGAATCGAAATTAACGCCATTGCAAGCTCCGAACACAGCCAAACCCGATAAAGACGACGAATATCCTAAGCACCCAGATGAAGAAAACTAATTTGTGGGATTAATAAGAAAAGGGAAAAAGAGAAAAACCCTCGAATCAATCGAAAATGATAAAGCGTTAGGCGCAGCGATTCTCGAGGGTTTCAAGATAAGGGAGGGGGAAGACGAACCCTAAACACCAACCAGACCGGCGACGGAAAAAAATGAAATCTTTATTGAGGGGACGGAAAGTTATGCCCACCGGCGAAGTATATACGTAATAAAACTAACAAAGATAAGGAGAGGCGACGAAGAGATAAAGATAAAGATTCGGTGCTGCAGAGAAAGAGAGAGAGAAAGGGGGAGAAGAAAAGATAGATTGGGAAGAAGAGAAAACGAATAGAGACAAGGGGAGTGTCAGGCTCTGCGGATAAGAGGGCTTCGAGATAAGCGGTCGACAGACGCCTCGCAAGGATTGCCGTAGGTCCAGGGAATTCCCTTCCTCTCCTGTATTTATGTGCGAATTTCTCTACAAATATTTGCGCACTCTGTCTCTCTCTCTCTCTCTCTCTCCGTATCGCTCAATACAATATCTCGAATTGACGCTGGACGACAGTATGGACAACGGTAGAGGAATTATTGCGAAATCTGGCGAATTTCAAAGACGCTCCGGCGAGGAGAGAAGAGGGAGACGAGACGGGAATCCGAACGTGAGATGGAAACGAAGTAGGGACGCGACAGAGGGAAGAGGGACACAGGTCGAGGTTGTTGGGATGTTGAATTTTATAACATGGGATGTGTTAGGTCTCGGGGTGGGCTCATCCTCCGTGCTTTCGTCTTTAGGACGAGGATCAGCTCGCGGGTCGTCGTCATCGTCGTCGTCGTCTTCGTCCCACCACCATTAAATACGAAAGCTCTGCGGTTTGACCTGGCGCGGTCACCGGCATCACGTTTGCTGACTAGGCTCTGCATCTGTTCACACGAGATTGCGCCTGTCCTAATCGCCTATCTAATCCTGCGCATTAAGGATCCTTGCCATAACTCATTACTCGAATAGTCAAGTCGAAGCATTCGGTTTTACCGCAATAACCACCCCTTCCCATGTGAGAAAGGAGAAGTGAAGATTTGAATCCCGGTTTAGAGACGATTTAGTTTTACGTGTGATTTCGATTTTTATGCTTCATAAGAAAGTAAAATGAAAGTCTAAAAAATGAAAGTTAAAGTAATAATAAAATATGATTGATAAAAAAAAGAATAATTAAATTGAGCGAAACGAAACTAAATTTGTTATCTCGTCAGTCTTTCTTGTTCACACGTGTGCCCACCCTAGTTTTGGCGGGGGGACGATATTACAAATTTAGATTTGAATAGTTAATTTAACTAGTTGTATGTCGATGCGTCGTATAGTTAAATGGAGTTAAATTGGCATGTTAAATTTTCTCCTTAAATGGAGACCGGAGAGGTCCTTGCTCCTTTTTAAAAACTTGCCAAAGTGGGACTTTTGGCACCGACAAGGGTGTGGAAAATGCTACGAAGAAAAACTTTGCCAAGGACTAATTATTCTGTTTCTTTAATCTCGGCATTAGCGCCCAACCCTATTATTAGAGTGGTAAAGCTTCTTGACTTTCAATCCTTGAAATTATTAATAGCACGCGAACAACTCCGGTTTGAAAATTCATTCTTTTGGACTCGACCCAAGTTCCGACCCACCATTGTAAGAAGTTTAGGTCGAGTAAAGAACACTGTGGGCGAGGTTCACGTGTTCTTTACTAAACTATATCGCAGTCCAATCCCTAATCTTATTCTTATTAATGGAAAAATTATCGTATATGATGATCAAAAGCATAAAGCACTCCCTAGGGGTGTACAACCAAACCGGGTATATCTGGTTCTTAGACTAGCCCACCCAAAAAATAGGGTCGGGAACCGGTTCCCGTTGAGACCGGTCTGGGAACCGGTTCTCAAAATTCGAAACCGGTTCAAAGCAGTCCGGAAACAGGTTTCGAGTAATTACTCACTTGGAAACCGGTTCTCAAACCGGTTTTGTAAGTAGAGATCCAAAACTTTTTTTTTCCTTGATTTATATTCTTTCTCCTACAATTACATGACGTTTTCCTTCTCGACTCTTTCAAACATGCACAACACTCCTCCTTTATCATTTCTCTTCCTCACTTGCTTCCCTCCCTCATTGGCTCCCTCTGCATCGTCCGATGGATGGACGGTGTTTGTCGCCGCCAAATTCTTGTGTATCACATGAATTGGTTCGCCTAATTTCTCTTTTGTAGGATGAGTTATGCTTGTATAAATGAGTAACTTCATGTAGTAGTTGTGGGAATAAGACTAATATTAGACCTATGTTTGTTGCTAATTCTTTGCTTTATGATTTTTTTTATTATAATTAACCTTGTGGATTCTTAATTTTTCGTTTAGTCAAAAAGTTAATGTATTTATTTATTACAAGTGCTTAATATTTCAATACAAATTAGGAGTATTACGTTATTTTCTCATATATTAATATAAAATTCGAAGTCGTATAAACTATCAGGAGATTGCAAAACAGATTCCAATGAAAACAGGGTTGATCTTGGAATCGGATCGGAAAAACGTAATAGGTTGGGTACAGGATCCAATAAAAATAGGGTCGAGTATAGAGTCTAGAAAAGATGAACTGAGGGTCGGGTATATAGACCCTACCCACCCTGGACCCGATCACCCCTAGCGCTCCCCCTAAGGTGCTGTGTCGCGTTGCTTTCTTGGAGAAAATCACGCGAAAGTGACTCATTTCAAAGAGATGTTCAATTAGGGCATTCAACCGCCCATTCAAAGTTTCAAGAACGAAAGTGACTTATTATACAATTAGGACATGCAATCACGCATTTAAGGTTTCCGGATAAACGTATACGTAATTCAAAACAAGCACGGCATTCAAACTTCTCTTATGGCCCCATCCATAAATCTTTGTTTGTGCATTGATGGCTCTTTCGCCTTATACTTATCAAGGTGCATGCTCAAAAATCTCCATCACATTCAAAAATACAAATATTCACGTGAAAAAGAACGTTAAGATATGTCGCATTGTCATTTAATTAAGCAGAAAACTTTGAAATAAATAGTTACGTGCTTAATTAGATAGAGACGCAACAAATCATGATCAATTTAATGGGCAAGATTGCTGAATTTTTGCTGAGGATCGTATCATGCGTGTTCACTTTTGTGTGATCGAGTCCGACTTTCGGGCAGCACCTCGCGTACCATGCGACCTCAAAATGTGTTTGGTCGGAAACGCCATCCACAATTTCCTTGCGCTTCCGTCAATTTTCTACGTCCCATGCATTCCCACGACAATTTTTTCTTCTTGTCACGAATTATTTAATATGCTTTGACCAGTAATGTGATGAAGGACAAGAGCGGAGGCCATTGGTTTGAACCTCAATTTCTATGGTTTAAAACCCTGATCTTTTCTATGGCAGAGAACAACAGAAATCCAATATATAAAATTCAATATAACAAAAAATAATAATAAAAAACAATTCAATTTTTATGTATTCATATATGTTTATTTATATATCTATCTTCTAATATAAATTCAATATATAAATATATATTTGGTTTTTATATTTATTCAATATTTCATATATATTAGTATAGTTTACTATTTATTAAAAAGAAGAAGAAGAAGAAGAAGATAATTAAAAAGAAAGGAAAAATAATTAAAAAATAAGAAAATGAAATTGAAGTCATCAAGAGTATCGTGAGAGATTCTTACCATCTCCATTTATGTAATTTTTAGGTTCATTTATACTAATATGTCATATATACCAAATAATTAACATGATAGGATATGAATATATATGCCTTCATCACTACGATTCATCATATAGTGGATAAAATATAGCAAAATACTTGAATTTCATATTTTATTCTATCATATTCAGTTATGTTCTAATTAGAAATCCAAACAACCAAATGTAACTTTAGATTTAGAATAGAGATCAGTGATGAATGCATGTGTTGCACCGATGGGTGAAATTTCGTAGGTATGGAAAAGAATACCTACGAATTCCAGAAGTAGGTGCAGTCGATTGGGTCATTGAGAAAATTTCAGGTTAGAAATTGGAGGTCAATCATTCAAATCCTACCAATTATATGTCAACCGTTATAAGTCAAGGCTACTTGTGTAGAAAAAAAATCTGGACTGAACTGGTTTATGGGGCTTGCAGGGTTTTTCATGGACCTCCAGATGAACTGGTCTCCACGTCTTTGCCTACGTTTATTTTATTTTTTAAAAAAAGAGAATCCTTAATTTTGGATTAAGATTAAGAGCTGATGTAATGCGTTAGGCTCACAGATGGGGGAAAATGTCAAGTGCACGTGTCAGGAGTGGAACGATGAAAATCTTACATTCGGTATTTGGATTTGTAATTGAGAAATTGATCCTAAAACTTAAAAGGCTGTTTTTGGTAGGCTGGATATAATTTTGGATATGATAACTTTTATCATATCCGGTGTTTAGTATAAACAGAAAATCCAGATTTGTTCAAATATGGACTGGATTTTAAGAGTGGGATAAAATCATATAGGATATGTGCTCCGCCGTTAGAAATAAGTGTGACACTCTACGTTTGTTCACGGTGAAATGAAAGAGAAAATTGCTGAGGGATTGGGGAAAGGTCGTTGAGGGCCATCGGGCCTGTCCAAGGGTCGGAAACCCTCAGTGGCCGTCGGGAAGGGCCGTTGTGGCCGAGGCAAGGGTCGGCAACCCTCGGCAACCCTTGCTGGTCGCAGGAGATGATCGTTATGTGGTGCTGGTGAGTTGAGTGACGAGAGTTGGCTGTGGCCAAAGGTGAAGGACGATGCCTGACTTTTGTGGGGTTGATGAGATGAAATATGTGGAGGCGAAAAGAGAAAGGACGAGAGAGCGAGCACCATTTGAAATTGAAATTTTTAGAGTTTCAACGTTACGAGTGTCTCGGTTGCTCTAGTTTCGGAAAATGGAACCCACAAAAGGAACAAATCATCATATTAGGGAAAGAATCCCTGCGTCCTTCACTTTTTATCCCTTAAATCAACGTCCTTTTATTACAATTAGGGTTTTATGAGATTCCCTCACTGAAATTTTCCGGACAATAAACACTTCCTGCACAGAAGATGGACCCCGTGAGCGCGACCTCTCGGCAATATCTCCATAAGAAATCTCACGGACTGTCACGCCCCATGATGCTCCACTACCAAAGTATAGGACTTTCGTGATGCTTCTCAAACACGTTATTCACGCCAGGTCGCTCTGTTCACTGTTCTTTTGCCGATACAAATCGTTTTCCTTAGAACCCAAACAGGTACATTTTGGACTCAACCGGCCTCAGAGAAAGAGCAGTCGCTTTCAACTGCGTTTTTCACGGCTATCATCTGGCCTGCGCGGTGAATTCAGACCGTGAAAGTCCAATGACTGGTGCATACGAAAGGCCAAATCAGCAGTACAACCAAACGTTCCCCCAACTTGAGAACAGCATAGTGCATGAACCGATCGCTACTGTTGCTGTACCGCATGCAGAAAACCGACCACTGTTTCAGATTAAGTTAAAAACATGTGAAAATCCTGCATCTTGCTTAATCATATCATGCGTTGTGGTTAGTGAGCGGACTTTGCACTTTCTCGAGCGAGTGAGAGAGGGTTTCAAGTGCTCCTTTTGACCTCCACGAGGAGACCTAACACTTCGTCGCTAAATGGGACCTCAGCACTCGTCCCAGACAAGCAGTACTGTTCTCATGCCTGTGCATCTCATGTTCTTCATTTATTTGAAGGCTACACGTTTGCCACGGTGATGTGCTCGGGACCCATTGGAATGGACGGAAATGAGACCTTTGTTTTTCGAAAAATCGATGATTTGAAGGCTAATTTATGGTGTGTTTGTTTTGCAAAAAACAATTTTCGGAAAAGTATTTTCCTCATTTTCCAGCGTTTGGTTTCCTCATTTTCCAGTGTTTGGTTCATTTAAGAAATTTTTTTTTTGAATGATATTTAGGAAAATGAGTCAATGGAAAATGTTTTCCTTCCAAAGCTTAAATTCAGGAAAACGATTTTCCACTTGAAAATGATTTTCCACTTAATAATAAATTTTTCATTAAGCAAGAATCGGAAAACGTTTTTCAAAATGTTTTAAGGTTCTTGCTTAATGAAAATTTATTATTAAAAAGAATTTCTAATTAAAATTTTTGAATTTGTTATTATTATATCTTTTCTTTTCTTTCTTCTTTCTTTTTTTTTTCTTTTCTTTTTTCTTGTTTTCTCTTTTCTTTCTTTTCCTGTGAACGTAAACCCTAACTCCTCCTCTCCTCTCTCCTTCTCCTTCGCCCCTTCCCTTTCGTCAGTGCTGCCTCCTCCAACCCTAGCCCCTCCTGCGCTCTCATTGGCTTCGCTCCCTCCTCTTCCTCTTCGTTGGCGTCTTCTACACCTTCAATCATTTTTCAAATGCAATCCAAACATCAAAAAATATTTTTAGTCACGTATCACCAAACAAAGGAAAACTAACATTTTTCCTGGAAAATGGTTTCTCAAAAAATATTTTCCAAAAACGTTATGTTTCTCAGGAAACAAACACACCCTTATTTTTTTAACGAAATGATTGATTCTGTTGCTAGGTAGAAAATTCATTTTTATAATCGGCGTGAGTGGGTTATCTTTAGAGAAGTGTTCTCCAATCCGTTGATTTTTCACAAAGTAAGCACAACTTGATTTACATATCCTTTTCCTTTTTTTCATGGAACGCTTTTCTTGTAAGGAAAAATCACAAGCCTTTCGTGTTCCTCAGTTGCATTTCATAAGTGATGGAGCCACAGTTCTAGCAAGAGAGGCTAGAATCTACGTGTACTAACTTCAGGGGTTTAATTTATATTTATTCTTATCACAAGTAGGAAAGAACAGCGATTAATAAACAAAACAATGATAGAACGAAATGTATTCTTTTCTATCTAGATAAAAGAATGGAAAAGAGTATTATTAAAATAGCTTTTGTAAGTAGAGTATTTGAAATTTATTTTGTGAAGCTTCATCTTTTCAAAAGACACCGAGTAAAAACCAAAACATCAACTTGTCACTGAAATCAAAAAAAAAAAAATTACTGTTTATCGTGAGTTTTCACTCGTGCAAATTAGAAATAATTTATTAAGAAAAGATATAATAATACAAATAACTCATGAATTTTTATTTAATATATAATGTGATCCTTAAACTTTAAATTGTTCAGAATAATTCTTGAATTTTTTATATATCTCCTCAAAATTTTCTGTTTTTCTTAATGTATATGTGTGTGTGTTTCTTTTTTGGTTGGATGGAAGAAGAAATTGATGGGTAAGCAATGTTATGGGAACCGATGTACAGAGCACTAGAGCAAGAAAGGCCCGCCCTCAACCACTGGTGGAGGAGCACATGTCCACAAGCGCAAATACCCAGATTGATGCTCTGAGCTTTGGAGTCTGCAGAGGAATGAGTAGCTGCCTTGAACGAGTGAGCACGCTTTTGCCCGGATAATAAAGGAGCACTTTATAGTTGCAGTCGTATCATATCGTGAAGGGACTAAAGTCCATCACTCCCTCATCACCATTTCCCACTCCCCAGTCCCACTGCCGATGTGCTTTTAGAAAGATCAAGGGCCCCCAGCGCCGGGGCAGTTGCAGGCGCCGCACCAATTAAGAGATTCTCTTTAAACCTCGACTCGGTAGAGGAGAGAATAGGCATCATTCAAAGAGTTTCGAATTTACTGTACGACGAACAATCCAGTTTTTAATTTCTCAATTTGTTCAATGTTAGTCTTAAAATATTTTGACGATTTTCGAATTGCTGATATGACGATCCAATCGGCATTGTTGGCTATTTACATGGCACGACCGGTAAAGACATTGATAGATTTTGCAATTTTTATTAAATTTTCTCAATTTTTTCCTTTTTTTTGGTCCTTTTTCTTCCTTTTTTTTTTTTTTTTTTTTCCTTTTCCTTTTCACTTGCGGCCAATTTCGGCAATGGCTAGTGACTGGCCACAGGCGAGGATTGCACTCACCTCGATACTCATATGGAGTGGAATACATATGAGCTTGTCCTTGCTCCCACGCTCAAGAAGTTGACTGCCGGCATGCGACCTCACGACTTTGGATGCTGAAGGGACCATCGATAAGCAAAGATAAGCAAATCTGGTCAAGGACCATCGATGATGTTGGAGGTTAGGGCGTAGCGGCCCTCTCCGGCCTTCGCCTGTGGCTAGTTTTCGGCCACGGGTGAAAAGGGAAAAAATGGAAAAGAAAAGAGTAAAGAATATAACGCACGATTAATAAAAATTATGAGCACCGACTAGGCTGGGCCCATCGTGGATAGCCCAACATAATAGTCATCTTTCGGTGGCGAAACATCCAAAGATCATCGTCCGGTCTGTCGGAATCGTTTCAGTCGAGCTTCAATCATCTCACACTCTCAATTTAGACCGAGGCAGTTTTTACTCTGGCACTTCATTTGTGTATCTACTCCATCCACGTATCGATATAGCCAAAATTCTCGTCAACACATTGATTTTCTGGATTCCCAATTGCTCTCTCTCTCTCTCTCACACACACACAATGTAAATTGACTAATCAATTAACCCAAGTCTCCATTGGGGACTGGGGGGTGAACACGTGTCTCAAGAAAGAACCAAGCAAAGAATGTAAACCAAAGGAGCGTGTTGACCTTTTCAGAAACGTACCGATGTGTGAAATTATTGACCATTTCTCCCAGCGCAAGTATGAATTCTTGACCATACACGATGAACGAATCGAGAAGAGAAAGTCCAAAGGTCGGCTCCCGAGATTCGTGGACATACCTTTCGGCACATACTCATTTCCATGCGACTCTAAGAGGGCAATTCAACCTTGCTTTGCCACTGCGCTGATCTATCCTCACCGGCATGGAACGGCGAATGGCGCAATCGCATGATGAAAGAAAAGGCCACTACCATGTCTATAGTAATGACACCAATGACGACAGTAAATAAATAATGAGAGCTAGCACCATCTTCCATCAACATCACTGAATTTAGCGATGCACAGTGAACAAATTTGATGTCATCAAATCCCCATCCTTTTTCAATTTTTTTCTTCTTTGGGCTGTGAATTCTTTGAATTGATAATATCACCACATCACTGTACAACATGACCCCAATGCACTTTCTTGAAGGCTTGTCACATATGATTGCAGAAGCAGGAACAAAAGAAAGAAGGAAACCCATTTGTGTCTATCAAACAGGAAGCTTGGAACTCTATGAAGCAGATTTTCCATCCCTTTTTTCCTCTCTAGCTCTTGAGGATCTTCTATGTGCAACAATTTAATTAAATGATATTACCAAACCGGCCCGAGGCATGCAAAAATCGGGGCAGATGGCGTCGTTTCGGAATCCACTAATTTTCATCGGCCATAGCACGAATATATTACAAAAAAGCAAATGGAGAGAAGATCAAGGGAGGGGCTACTAGAAACTAGTGTGCCAAATAGCTCCGTCGCCTTCGCCGCACCGTTGATGCACCTCTTGCATTCTCTCCACGGATTTGCAGATGCCGCTGCAGCTCCAGTCAAATGAAGCCGCGCATGGGTTCCCCGCTTGAGCCTTCCACTCACAATCTATACAGACAGCAAAATTATTGAAAAGGCTAAGGATGGTTGGCCGGAAAAACAAAATCGAAGAACGAGAAATTTCTACCTCAGTGAGAGAAATTTTGACCAATAAATGTATATGTATCTATATATATAGACAAACAGGAGTTGCCTTATTTGTTCTTCCGGTAACAAAGTCAAGCGTGCATTTCATATTGACAAAGCAATCGCAAGGGCACAAGTAATGCTCTTACATCTTCCAGTATCTAAACAATTATTTTTGCTTATAGAAGGAATTATAAGCATGTGAGACTTAGAAACTACCTAGTGAACCCTAGAACAAGGTTCAGACTTTGTATCTATGTTCTATTTAACCAGCATGGCAAGATGTAACCATCAATCGTTGGGACAATCAAATCTTACTGCAGACACATATATAAACACAATTTCCGCTACTTACCAAGAGGAGTTCCACAGCAGAGGCTTCGATCATCCAAGTGCTCGACATCAAGGCCAATGAACCAAGAGCCCAGAGAGACATCTTCATTCGCATATAAGTGAAGTATGTGTCTACCAATAGATTAAAATTAAAAAAATGTTAGGAATCACAGTTTTCACGGGAGGTCGCATGATAAGGAATCAAAGAGTTCATTACCTGTTAACTGATATGTACGTGGCCAAATCTTTGGAGATTGCATATATCTGTCCGGTTGCATGCCTGAAGTACTTGTTGCCATCCTCACCAAATTTCCAGTGTTCTGGTTCATGGTACTTCACTCCTCTACAAGAAAGAGCTTCCTTAGCAGAACAAGAGAAAATTGCACATGAACATTCAAGGATTTCAACACTTCGAACACCTACTTTTGTGATAGGACGGGTCCAGACTTCATACAACCGACATAAACACGAGTTTTTGACCTATGGCGGGCCAATGTAGAACCGACCATACCTGCAAGAATACACATACTCTTCATCTCCTTGTCAGTACTAAAACGAGAAGATGCAGCATTCAAAAACCTTAGGTTAGAATCTAGAATGCAGTACCAAGATTTATGTGTATGTCATCGTCCACCTTCACGTAGAAGTCAGCATCCCATTTAGCAACAGCTGTCGAAAAGTATATTTGGGTCTTTGAGGACAACTCATGATACCCTTCCACATGGTTCTGCGACAAAATCAGCAAAGGTTTGGCATGAGCTTCATATGCTATTGGTTTTCAGCTAAACAGCTTCAGATGTGGCTTGGACCCTGAAAAAGTGGCATGACTATTGCAAGTAGGCACCAACTTCTTATATACATGTACCTTTCCTAGAAGAAAATCCATCTATGGACAATTAACGGAAGTCTCAAAATCATTTTGAGAATACTCTTTACTTTTGAATCTCCGTGGCATTTTCACTTGAGCTCTAGCATGTCTTTTGCTGGACCAAATCTAACAATCTCATATTTATGAATACAAAGCATTCAATGTAAATCGTCCTCTTCAAGTATTTCCTTATCATAAAAATGTATTGGGCAATTGTGAATGTAACATGCAAGAGTCACCTACCAATCTCAAGAAATCTTTATGAAGCGCATCTTCAGCGTCTATAGCACGATCAAGAACACCCCCTGGACTGGCACTGAAAACCATAAATACCATTCACGATTAAAAAGTAGCCAAACAGGACGGTATACGGCAAGAAATTTTGTCTGCTACCTACCTACCTGTGTCCAATAACAAACCGCATTATAATTCCCTTCTCAATTTCCAACTTTCTTAATTCTTCTCCTGCAAAAGGAGAGTTGAGAACACAATGCACACGAAATGAGAGCAATTTAAATATGCATTCAAAGAACAATAATGACAATGCCGGAACTACTCATGCATATTCTATGGACAGACCTTTGGGCATCCAGGTGTCTCGGATTGAGTCCCTTCGCTTTCTGCTACTGAATGCCGTAATTATTCCCATGACAAAGAAAAACTTGCGACGGTCTTTTAACTGTTCAGGCCCTGACTTGGTATTAACTTGCAATCCTTCCTGGCTGTCCGCCTTGGCAGCTCTTGCTGCGGCTAGCTGCATTTCTAAAGAGGAGATGGTCTTGTCTAATGTCCTGTGACATTTGAAACATGAATTTGCCATGAGAGGATGTCAAACTCCCAACAACTGAAATTGCAGCCTACAACATAAAAGGATGAGAGCAGAAAGTGTACATGATTACATCATGTGTTTGTGAAACTTGAGAAAAGATGTCCCCTGCCTGGACTGAAGCCTCCTGTTATAAAAAAAAAAAGTGTCATTTGCAAATCCCACTAAGATAAAAAGGGGACTCTTCAACAATTTCGATTTCCCAGTTTACCTTTGTGTCACAATTGACCATTTGATGAAGTGCGGTTGATTGATGTTCCTGCGAAGGTTCCCCATCTTTATCCACTGGTTCAGGAATTGACCACAGTCTAAAACTCATGAAAGAGCAGGTCATCAATGCTCATGAAACAATCATTATTACCCCAGGGTACTTACTACTTTAAACCAGCATGAAATCAACTTATCTCAAAGAAAGAAAATGTTGCACACGGAAACACAGATCATTTATGTTTCGAGATAAAATAGAACTCATGAAACTCAAAATCCCATTAAAAACTGGAAGGTATTGATTAACCAAAAAAAATTGCTTATGGGAGATAGAAGCACATGATCAAATTTGGCAGATGACTGATACATCCAACATGGTGGACTCAAGAATCTGAAGATTATTGCAGCTGAAAGATGTCAGAAAATGAGATGCCATGTTAATGTCAGTTACATAGAAAAGAAATCATTTACAAATAGATTATCGATGACATGGTTTACATAAAGATTCCAGCATTTGACACATATCTCTAGAACACTTAACTGCATCATTTGCCATCAATAAGTGATTCTTTATGCAATCTCAGAAGGGATCTTCTAAACTTAGTTTTACGCTCTATAGTGCAGAGTCTTGTGATATTGCCCAAGTGTTCATAGACTGTTATAAAGGTAACAGCTCTAAAAATCAATGTCTGGGTATTACTAAATTTGTGCACCTGATCACAAAATACTTGAACTCTATCAGCCATCCATCTTCATGAATGCCAAAGAGGCTTCAAGAGTCCTAATTTAATAGCCACTCATCACATGCTACTAGATCTAACTTTGAACTTGCTCTATGATAACCAAGATTGGACTTGGCTACTGCTGCTCAACCTAAAACCATCATACGTAGATATTCTACGGATCCCCATTTCCAGAGGCATCATCCCAACTAACCTTCAGAAGATATCTTGTTCGATTTCAAAACAGAGAACCTCAAGACTAGTTCTAATTTTAAGTTGAACTAAATGATAATCTCCTGCCACAAACTAAATAAATTTTGAGTCCATTAAGCTCAAATGCAACAGTATAGGCCTACTACGCACCCTTGCTGCTAAGAGATAAAGAAATCTCAGTTCATCAATGTCGCCATTCCATGAACTCGATGATCAAATGCCAGAGTATATCTCATCTGGCAGCCAATTTTTATGTACTGAAAAATTGATTCGCTAGAATAGCAGCCTATGACGACTCTCCCTTTTAATTTCTCGGTGGCATAGCCTAGCTTGTCACATTAAACCCTACACTAACTTTCTCTCCAACATGGGGCAAGTAAGCATGCATTTGAATCGGAGTTTGATACGCTATGTTTTTAATACAAACTTACTGAACAAAAAGAAGATGCTTTTCAGGAAGCTGCAAGGTTTCTCTAAAACCCCAAATTGAAGTTTCTCATAAACGCAATATGACCAACTCCCGATGTCGTCAAAAGGATCACTTTACCGGTCAATGCATGTGAGGCATGCGAGAGTTTCACCCAGAAAACAAGTTCCTCCGAAATTGGCCAAATGACTAAACACAGACGGTCATACTCTCAAACAAAATCTCAGCATTAAGCAAGACATGCAACCTGATGTTGAGATCACAAAGACCCACTAAAAGCGGCTCCGATAATTCATCAAAAGAGAAGAAAATTGTCCACCAGATTAGCAAAATTCTCGCTCTTGAGAACAGATTCACTTCATTGGCACACCTCGAATCTGGAAAGCGCACTTTAAGAGCCAAATCTTTTCATCCAGCTTGCCAATAAGCTGGAATTCTTTACCAAGATTTAAGCTAAAAAGAAGGCACATTTCAGACCCCATCACCAAATCAAAAAGCTGATCATTCAACACCAGATCCCACACAGGGAGAGAGAGAGAGAGAGAGAGAGAGAGAGAGAGATGGAGAACCTGTTCACGACAAGAACACCCAAGAAGAAGCTGGCAATGCAGAAGAGAGAGACCCATCTGGTGGAAACTCCGTTGCCGGACTTAGGAGGTCTGCCAAGACCCATCACAAATCTCTTCTCCCCCCACCAGAAAAGCTTCGGCCTTAAGGAAGCTTCCCCCTCTTCTTATTTTCCTTTGTTGGGCTCTCCTTCTGCGGGTGGTGGAGGAGAGGTGGCGTTCCCAATGTTACAAAGACAGAACAAGAACAGGAAGTGACCCCATCTCACAGAGAGAGAGAGAGACCCAAAAACGCACTAGGCAACTCCAACTCCAACTCCAACACCAACAACAGCAAATGAACAAAATTTTTTAGGGTCTCAAGCAGTGGCGGATTTGATTCTTGTCCTAAACATGGGAAACGAAGATTGGAGTGAACCCAAAAGAAAAAAGAAATCTTGGATTTGTGTCTCGTCACAAACCCAATCGAACTCGCTGGGAGAATGAATGGGATTTCTTGGTATTTTATGTAAAGGGTAGGGTGGCTCTATGCTGTGACCGAGGAAGAAATGAAAAAAAGATTAAAAAAATCGGAGCGGCAAAGGTCAGGACAACTATTTTCCCCCACTTCCCAAAACGCCCCTTCGTCTTCAACGCAATGACTCATGTCTGCACCTCTCTCTCTCTCTCTCTCTCTCTCTCTCTGCTTCTTCCTTTCACTAGCTAATCGATGAAAAAACACGAATTTTTCAGTTTTAGGATTTCATTATTAGAATGGAAGATATTTTGATTCTTGTATTTTTCCTTCTGCAATTCACTTTAGAGCAACGGAAAAGCGTGTGACTTGTTGTTTCTTTGTACTCCAAATCACTACACTTTACTCCAATTCGACATTTTGAAGAAACGAGGTTGCTTTCTAAGCGATGTACTTTTGGCTGTCTTTGATGAAACTCCTACAGAGATACATTTACAAGACAGTGCAATCAATCTCAAGATGATTTGATTGGTAGAATGACAATGCGTGAATTATTTGCTCTTCTAAAGTCAAACGGCACTCACCTCGATTGGAATCTCGAATAGGAGGAAAATGGACTGAGTCTACTGTTGTAGGGCTGAACCAACAGTTCACTCTATCAAGAATTCCTTCCTTTGGGGTTTTTCACCTGCGGGATTGAAAGGGCTGCGAAGTTGGTTTTGGTGAGTTTCAAATCCATACAAATCTTCAGGAGGAAAATCTTAAACTGGAAAAAGAAGCCACCAACTTTTCTGGTTGGCATTCAAGCCTAACATGATTTGATTAAAAAGATGATTACATTGAGCAAAAAGCAAAAGTACCTTTTGTTTTAAATGTCTAAACTAATAGATTAGAAGAATATTATATGTGTGAATTTTCGTGTTTAATGTGAAATCTTGCTTCCGGATATTTTTTATTTGAAAAGAGTGAAAGTACATGAGCATCAAGATTTAGTTTGAACAGAAATTGAAAGTAACGGTCAATCCAGCAGTGTTCTCATCAAAATCAAAGATAAATTGTTCTAAAATGGTAAAAGCAAACTATATCTTCAAAATTGTATGAATGGAATAATTAAGTTTTAATAATTATATTTCCAAATTAGGTACTTATCCACCATTGACGAAAAGAATGATTATCGAGGTATGACTTTACTCAAAGCGTGTTTGGTTTTTTTTTTTTTTCCCTCTACCATTAGAGATTATCATTGGGCGAGTTTGGTCAAAGATCAAGCCTAGCTTGTTACTGAGCTTGTCCATGTATAATTCTACGGACCGACAGGGATATGTTATTGAATAGTTTGGCCAAACCCTCACACCACCACCCCCCAAAAAAAAAAAAAGGTCTTCAAGCTCATATGATTCAAACGAGCCTGTAGAGCTAAGCTCGTGATCATATCTATCTACAATCCTAAAAAAATGGCCCGGATAGTGCTATCTTAATCCTACTTATAAATTAAATTTTTGCGATGCGTGTATGAAAGCCAGTTTACAAGACGCCACAACATGATGAAATACGAAACTACCACTCAATAAAAGTTAGTGAATGTTATATTTATTTTAATTATATTTGAATTAAAAAGGAGATACTCTAATGTACTTAAAGTGAATGTCCTAGAGGGGCCTGTGGAGACCATTTAAGATATGCTATGCTACAATATGACATAACACGAGAGCATGATCCGATTAAGACAAAAATTAGCAAATTTTGAATTCACATTAACCCTATTCGTGTCAAAAATGTTACTAGCGTGTCAAAAAAAGAAGAGCTCGTCGTTTGCATTTAGAAACTCTACCTCGTCATTGTCCTCGATCTTAATTAAGGCAAATAAAAAAAAGATAACAGCTCCCACCGGAAATTCTTCTGCTTTTCTTCTTTTATTGCAAAAATAAGAAAAGTCGGTGGAGATGATCTAATCACGAAATACATGGTGGTTTCGTCCAAGATAAACCGTGGATTTGGTCGAACACTTGAAGGGATTTGCATCTGAAGATTCCAATGTGATGCCGTCGTGGTTGACCAAATGAATTAGGTATGAACCATCGTAATCTTGAGCCGACGTATTCATCTTGTATTAATTAAATTAAAAGGCTTAGTATAAAGCGGTGGATTGATGTAGCCAAATCGAGCTGACCTCATTTCACTCAGCATATTCCAAAATTGACCTGGAAATGCCAAGAATTAGTTTTGAATTTCTGATTGCCGGACATGCTTTTGAATACGTTTATCATCATTCATCGAATAAGGAGATGCCAAAAGAATCTCAAAGAGTTTTAGCGAGAGGCACTCAGATTGTTTGTTCATTCAAAATTAGGGTCTAATAGTGTTGTCAAAATAAATGGGAGTAAAAATAAAAGGGACTTAAGGCGTTCCATTTATTTCGTACAAAATCAATTATTTGAAAAATGTTTTCTTTATGATGATCACTTGTATCACTTAAAATAATTAGTCAATGAAAAGTATTTTCTCACTAGATCTGGGCAAAGGCCTTCAAAGCCTCACCAATGACCCTCGCCGTTATTGGAAAAAAAACAAAAAAAGCAAAGGAAAAAAAGGAAAAAGTTCATAAAAATTCAAAAAAAAACATTAACATATTATTAAAAACTATCCACGCGTCGATCTTGACTATCTTTATATGTAACGGCTATCATTTACATCAATGAATTATGACCAAAATTGGCTAAATGAATTTAGTTGATAAAAGTGAAAAAGGTCTAAGACTCAATTAGTAAAAGTATAATAAGTTTAATATCTTTTTGGATAATTTTTTTCAACAATTTATGTACAAACATTTTTGTAGATGATAAAGATAATTTTTGTTCGCTCATTTACAATAACATGTGATACAAACAGCCGTTTTTAGAGGAAAATGTTGTGCAAATCGTTTGTTTTATATAAAACAAATAGAATCGGGGTCCTCGTACATATCCAGGGCGATCGGCCTAGCCCCTGCTTGTGGAAGTTGGAGCAGCTCCGAGGGGCGTATGTACGGCGATGTCGCACACAAACTAGTTCAAATCCTTCTTCATGGCTTGGGACATTTCACGGGGTCCCCACTTGATTGACCCCATCTTCATTGGCCAATTTCAAATCCAAAATACCCCAAGGGTTGAGCCGTCGCTGTTACAGTTTCAATTTATGAGGCTGAAAAGCACTCGAGATCCAATTTGATTGGTGGTGCAGCGCAATATGGGTTCCAGCATAGAGCCTTGCAAGTTCGATTTCTCACTCTCGATCACTCCCATTCTCATTCCTCACCCAATTTTCCCCTTGCTTCTCACTAAAGAGAGGTGGGATTTGATTTGGTTCGTCAATTTCTCATTCTATCAAGCAAATTATATGGCACCGCACGTGCTCAGGCACATTAGCTTGATAGGAGGGATTAGTGAGGGTTAGAGAAAACGATTCTAAAAACAGAGTCTTTGCTTGAATTGTAATGAGGGGTTGGGGAAGTCAAGTCACTCCCTGCAAAACCGCATCGAAATTGAAAAGGAAAAAAAGCCCGTGACCGACAATGGGGACCATCCCTAAAATCATCTTGCTTGGAAAAAAATTTCACCGCCCCTTTAATTGACTGGATGCAATGCAAGTTAATGGTTATCGCCTGCAAACCTGACTAAAATCTCGATATCATTTATCTCCATATTCATAACTCATCAACTAGAGGCAGCATCATCAAATTTCCTCCGTTTAAAAACGGACACAAACACGACCGATTAATACTAAATTTGTCCCAAAAAAAAAAAAGGAAGAAAAAATCGTGCCAATATGCACGCAAATAACAGGTAAAGGCAGGGGCGAATACAGCAATGCAAGTTTCATTGAAGTTATATAGAAGCATAGATGACATATTCTTTTTAATTGAACATGAAACTTCAGGTTTCTATAAGTGCAAAGTTGACTGAGAAGTTAAGGGCTTGGAAATGCAATTATTTCCTTTCATTTTCCTTTGCCCCATTTCGATCATGAGAATTAACCATTTCATGGGTGGAAAGATTTGAATTGGTATCGAAGTTGATGATGACAATTAATGAACCGCATCATGCACTAATCATTGTAGAGTAGTTTCCGAAGAGACTCTTATAGACAAGTTGATAAGTAAAATAAATGAAGATTGATTGAATGGGGGGATGCATGATGGTGCATACTAATATACCGTTTTTCAATAGCTGTTAAGACTCGGTTTAAATAAATATATGCTCACAAATGCCATCACTTCTTATGTACTATAAAGCATATTCAAATGAACCTTACAAAGTTGATTTGATGTTCTATCAAGATTAAATGGTGACAAAATGATTATGTCTCGATCGGAAATGGAAATATCCACCTCATCAAAGTAAGAGGAGAATCTCCAAACTTCACAAACTAAGCGAAGCTTGGCTATAAATTTGATTTTATTTTTCTCCATTTGTTTACTGATTGCGCATGATTTGGCTGGTGACTTTTGTGAGGCAATAATGTCGTTCGAGGAAGCTGACTCCAATGGTCGGAAAGCAGACCCAAAGCATAAATCCATCACTTTCTCAAAAAGTATTAGCTTTCCCAAATTATGAGCAAAGAGACTCTTAAGCTTCAAGGGAAATCCAGTCAAACTTCCACAGGTGTCGTTGAGGCAACCCCAGTCTTCAGATCGCCAATAAAGAAGGTGCAGTCGCCATTCAACAATCTGGGCTGCTCCCGAAATCACTGAGCAGAGTAATCAACAATCTCCCCCGAAACTGGAATTTGTCGAGGTTCTGGCTCTTCGGAATGCAATGTATGGTCCAAGCCGCTTCCCTCTCTGCTTCAAGGGTGTCTGGATTGTCATTCTTCTGATCCAAGTTCCTTTGACTCGTCCGTCACGGTCCCTAGCAACAACGGCAAACCTGTCCAATGCCCTCCTTCCCTGATGCATCACAGTTGAATTTGACAATTATAGGATCCGGCGGTCTCCAAATTGTTGCCATTGTGAGCTGGTTTCGCGTCCACCTGAGAATAAAGAAATGGAATCTAGCATGGATCTTATTGATAAAATCTTTAGGATTCACCTCCACTTCGTCTTGGACCTTGGCATCTCGCGCCCACCAATCTTCTTCACATAGAGCAGCGGTTAAAGTAATTGAGATTTTCCTATCCACTCTATTCCCCGTAAAACTGTTTCAAATGACAGAACAGATTTTTGAATAATTCCAGGACTGTTGCTGCCGACCGTGCTTCCGATTTGATCCCCCATGGGCTGTTCCTCCACCCACTTACGGCAATCTGGTGCTTGAGTAGTGATGTAGCTCAGTTTCTGCTCTCATTTCACATAAAGGGCAGAGGTTGTCCACAATGCCAAACACGGTTAAGTTTGCTCGGCAAGGAGCCACCTCAGCTGCTAATCGCTGCACCTACACCTCGTGTCTTTCGTGAATTGTTCCCCTCCAAATTACATCAAAAACGTTTCATTTTCCTGTCAACATTTTTACACCATATTTTGGGAAATCGATGTGCAAGTATCAAGTAACATGGAAATGTTCTGTGCCACTGATTTCGCATTCATTGTTGGACCAGCCTACGAAAGAGGGGGACGGTACTTTATAGACAACTTTGGGCTAGAATGTCCCCACTCAGGTCTTATGCTTCTAGACTGCATTACAGGTTTATTGGAGGTATATGGCGTCACGTAAAGTCTCTGGGAGCTGCTGTCTGTACAGGCACTACAGCCTGACTTTGGGCTTGGCGATGGAGCTAAAGAACACGCCAAGCAACCCATTTTTCAACACGAAATCACAAAAAAGATAAGGGAAAACACATCAGATGAGGTGGCAATCCATATCTATATTTCTGCCCATTTACCGCCGTGATGGCACGACACGCCAAATATGAACGCGTGACCAGTCGCTCGATTACACGGAAGGACCATGCCGAGCAGATTTTGAGAAGATTAAGAATTAAAATACACAACAAAAGTTCAGAAACCTAGAATGAACGGAAAAATCTCCTAAGCATCTCCCAAGTTAACAAACATCTTGAGCCGGTTCTTCCTAACCACTGCACAATCCTGGGATATATGCCAATATATTGAAGATAAGTAATCGTGCATTATAAAATCGAGGAAATTTTTTAAATAAGAGCTTAAAATGAGATCATTTTTTTTTTATATGGGAGTCCGAAGTGGACTTTGTCTTAAATAAGGGTTTGAAGTGGCCACTTTGTCTCAAATAATGACATAAACTTATCGGCCGGCCGAGCACTTAATTTTTCCAGTGACTGAAACCGGGGCGTTTTTGTCCATAACAAAATTTGGATAAAGATTAAAAAGAAAAACACTCAAAGAAATATGAGATCGGCACCTTCTCTAGTAAACTCTCAAATTGCTTGGTTTCTTCGTCCCTTCTTCAATGCCACGAAGGTCCAATTAATCAAATTCGCAAAATCAGTTGTCGATATTGGTAGGGTTTTCTTGCTTCTTTTTCCTTTTTTTTTTTTTGTATTAATTTTACATGGGATTAGTTCTTGAATTTCTACAGATGAATGCCAAATTGAAAAAAGTTCATGCGTAATCCTCTGAAACCATTCAAATTCGGCTCGGGCAAAGGTGAATGGAGAGACCCAGCTCTGTTTTCGGCATCATCCCATCTATTACTTCCTTTCCACCTTGATTGATATCCCCACAAGGACACACACATACTCATGGATAGACTTTCTGCAAAAGATAAATAAATGTAGAAGGATTGAGAGCAGAAAGAAAAACGCAAGCTCAAGTTCCACCACCTCTTGCTTTTGCTCCGCACGACTACTAGACCCGTCAAATAGGTGGGTCGGGTCGAAAATGGGTCTACCCATATTTGACCCATTTAACTCGTTTTTATCCATATTTATGTAGTGTACACGAAGTGACCTATACCCGACCCGATTCATACCCAACTCATATCCGACCAGACCCGTATTGCTAAAACCTATTAATATTCTAGGAAAACCCACACCTACTATATGCTAATTAGATTAAAACTTCGAATTAAATTAAAAATAGTAAATAAAATAAAATAAAATAAGTTTAAAAAAACCTATAAATTGAAATATTTACAAGGAATTAGACCATGCACATGCTTCTCTTATTTGAAGTGAACATATTGTTGGGTAATTGAAAACTGTAACATGAAAGATCTTTAACTAAACCTAAGAAAGCTCCTTTTTATGATTTTTTATTTTTAAAAAAGTATTGCTAAAACACATTTACGCAATACAAATTTAATGAAAATTTTTATAAATCTTTTTAAATACTTTTAAAAAAAAAATCGAATTTTTAATTATTTTTATTTTTTAAACCATAATTTTTAATTATGTTTATTTAAAAAATATGTTTTTTAAAAATATATATATAATTTTTAATTATTATTTTTCTCTTTTCTCTTTTCTTTTTCTTCTTCTTCAACGGCCATCGGCCACGACAATGGCTAGCGATCGACCACAGGTGAGACCAAGGCCCTACCCAATGCCGGCAAGCTCGAGTCTCGCCAAATCTAGCGAGGCTCGATCTCACTGATCTGGCGAGGCCGAGGCTTGGTTTGACGCCGATAAGCTCAAGTCTCGCCAGATTTAGCAATGCTCGAGCCTCGCCTAGCCTGTCGCCAACTGTCACCGTACCAGCCACTAGCTAGGAAGGAGGAAAAAGAAAGAAAAAAGGAAAAAAAGAAAATTGAAATATGAAAAATAATTATAATTTCGATTATATATATAGACACATTTTTATAAATTTAAAGAGGGAAAGATTGCGTGGGGCTTAGGTTGGAAATTTAGAAATGAGTTCTAAGGTTCCAACCCACTTGATATTTTAAATGGGTTGAAAATAGGTCACAAGTTCATATCCATTTTGGACTATGTATAACCCATATAAGTAAAATATGAGTCCAAAAATGTGTTCATGATCCATTTTGACACCTCTAACGACTATCCACGGCCATTTGCAAGCTCAGTCACCCCACACGAGCACGGGTAGTCGCCGGCATCATCTCTGGCGGACCCAAACCGAGAGTTCCCTAGTTTGTGGCCATCCCCAAGACTGCAGATCAGTAACTGAAATTTGCCCATCATCTTCCCTTCGATTAAGCCAAAACATCGATTGAGAAATAAAGAACGGTCAAGAAACAAGGAACAAGTAAGATGTTTATGTGATCCTCCCAGAGAGAGAGAGAGAGAGAGAGAGAGAGAGTCGAAAATCCGATCAAAGCTTAAGAGAGGTAGCGATTTCGTAGCCCTAATTCGTTTGTTGGTGTGGTTTTTCTGGTAGGCCCCAATCGTCTCTGTTTCTTCGAGTTACGAGCGCAAGCTGAACCCTACGGAATTCACGATCTGTTTCCTTGGTGGAGGTTTTGTTGGTGGAATTAAAGTTTTGAAGGTTGCTTTTCCCGGGTGGAATGTCCTGAGTCGAAGTGATTTGGAGATATGTTTCTAACCTTATCATATTTTGTGAGAGTTTACCAGTTTGATTAGGGTTTCTGGAGTTAGATGTATGACTTTGGGGCTTGAGGTGATGACGGAGTGAGGGAGAAGCTAGGGTGTGCAGAGAAAACGTCCACGTGAGGACTAAAACGGACGCCGCCGCGATCGATACTGGAATGGCTTGGACGAAGAAGAAGATGAGCAAGAAGAAGGAAAAATCAAGTGCTTAAGCGAGGATTTCAGGCCCTATTTGAAACAAAGTTCACTTTGTATCCAAATTTGAGAAAATCACCTTATTTTAGGCCTTTATTTGGAATTTTCCCTAAAATTGATTACAGAAAAATCTCTTTTCCCTTAATCGGGCTAAATTCTCCCTGAAAAAGAACACCTCCAGCGTGCAAGTTGTAAACCTAAAGGAGCAAGAAAAGCAAAAGCAATCCGGAAACTTCTCTCTCCAGTCTCCATCAAGGCATTGAACTTTTGCATAAAAAAAAAAAAAATTAATGAAATGACTATATAAAGAAGCATATACACAGCCATGCAGTGAGCACCGAACGAACTATTCTGGTTGGCATTCAAGCCTAACATAAATTGACAGCGTATGGTGGGGCTACGCCAGTGGTAAGGCCTCAGTAAAAAACAAGAAAAGCTGCTCTGATTTTTTTTTTTTTTTGGGGTGAAAATCGGATTTAAGATACCATGTTCCATTAATAAATTAAAACATGGCCCTTCATAGATTTTCTTACCTCCATGATACTTTAGTTTAGTGGGTAGCAAGCATACCGTGTGCTTTCATGCATTCATGCAATATCCAAGTTGATTATATTGAGCAAAAGCAAAAGCCCCTTTTGTTTTAATGTGTAGACTAAAAAATCAGAAGAGTATTATATATGTGAGTCTAAGCGTTTTAATGTTTAATCTTGCTTTTCGGGTATTTTGGATTTGAAAAAAGTAGAAGTACACAAGCATCACGATTTAAATTTGAACAAAAACCAAAAGTAACTATCAATCGAGGCAGTGTTCTCGTAAATCAAGTATCAACTGTTTTAAAATGTTAAAAGAAAAAAAAAAAGAAGCTATATTTTCAAATTCGTATGAATAGAATAGAATGATTAAGTTTTAATAATTATACATGTAAATGAGGTACTTGTATACCATTTCTTTTTAAAAAATGACTATTGAGGAATGACTTTTTTATTAAACATGTGTTCAATTTTTTCCTCCACCATTACAAATGATCAACGGGTGAGTTTGGCTAGACTTACTCGAGCCTAATATGTTGCTAAGGCCTACCCATCACAAAAAGCTGGGAAAATTACCAAAAAAGTCTAAACCTATTATATTGGTTCTAATTTAATCCTAAATATTTTAATTAGACCAATTTAGTCTTGTTGACAAGTAAATTTTGACAACTCGATTATTCATTTATTATATATAAAATTAGAGATCGACCCCAACCCCTAGCAAAAATATTAAGTTAAATTGCATGTAGTTATTAGAAGCACATTTCAATAAATTGCATTCAATTGGACTAGCTGTGAATGGACTTAAACCAATGGTTTCACGTGATCGAAGTTCTGAGCTTAATAAAGCTCGCGAGAGGGTAAGATTTTGCCAAACCCATGATGTGATTGTGACCTAAGCATGCCGATGCCTAGAGTTAGAAAATATATTGGGCGCCAAATATTCAGTCAACATGAAGGAGCAAGAAGACTGACCATTCGATGAACATGTTTACGGCAACATCAGGGACCATTCTATGAACATATTTATTTACGGCAACATTAGGGACCATTCTATGAGCATGTTTACGGCAATATTAGGTCTAGCGTGAAGGAGCGAGAAGACAAAAGACCATAAACAAAAGAAGAAGATTGCTCTGCAGGATCACGTTCCACTACCTACTCCATCAAATCTCCATGAATTGAGAGGAAAATCAGGGCATATAAGTAAGAAAAGACAGACCTCCCAAGAGGAAGAGAATCGATCATGCGAAAGAGGAAATTATATTGCTTCTCAGGGGGCCCTATTGCTTTGTGCGTATAAGAGGAGGTTGATAGTGACAAGTGAAAGGAGGGAGGAGGCCACGCATTGAAGAATTGGAGAATACCCCGGCCAGAGTATAGAGAGCCAGAGGGAGGGAAAGGAGTCGCCTTCTTCCTCGGTCGTGCGTCTCCACAGTCACGACCGAGTTCTTCCAATTCCACGACTTGGTCGTTGCTCGTTTCTGCTTTTCCTTGACTAAGATTCAACGCAGCCGAGATGAACGTTCCGTGACAAGAAACCGCTGCACCATAAAGCCGCTGCTCCACTCCTTGGGCAGGCAGCGAGCGAGCTGCGACCAACTCGGCTGCTTTCCCTGTCCCGGCGACCACGTTGCTGCTGCCCCCAAGTCTCTGTACGATCTCTACCGATCCAGTTGCTGGTCCTCGGGTTGACGACGACAAGCCGCTCATCTCGTTGTCCAGACCGAGCCAAGTCGCATCCCTTCATCGCGACACACATGCTGCTCCTGCCGTGCCAGTGAAGTCCAATCGGGGCCACCATACGAAGAGAAGACACGGCCACATTGAGAGAATGAGAGAACCTTTTCACGAAAGAAGGGACGGAGAAATATACGTTCTCACGGCAAAAATGGTGGGTTCTCTCTCTGATCTTCACGAGGGAAAAAGGCTTGACTTTCTCCATATTCACAAAACAAGAGAGAGCAGAGAAAAGAAAAGTCCTTTTATCTCTTCCTGCTGGCCACATGGGACAAGATAGACGACCGAAGACCACCGTGCAAAAGAAGCTCTCACTTTGCAGTCACGAAGAAAACTGCATGGCAGCACCCCCCTCGCCGCAGCTCCCTTCCTTGCGCATCACCGCGCCCGCATGCCATATCTCGGTCAGTACCAGCAAAGCGCCACAGCCAGCCTGCCAGTGAAGGTCCCAGCGGCAACTCCCGCTTCACACGGCGAGTCCGGCGAGTTAAGTCTTTCCGGGCGAGTTCTTCATCGCTCTTGAAGCGCTGCAGTTTTCAGTGAGCACCAGCGGTCGCCGACGTGTCGTCCGCCATCCTACCGCACGACGCCCACGTAGTAGCAAGACCCGTGGTGTCGAGGTGATTCCAGCACTACCAACGTCCTAGTTCAACGCCTACGAACACCTGCGAGCTTCTAAGTTCTGCTACCGTGATTGACTTTTATTCTTGCAGGTCTATCAGTGTCCCCGCTCGCGATTCCCACATGTGCCCACGGCTATACTTCAATCTTGCCCTCGTTGGTTTTGCAAGCAAATAAAAACTGGAGTTTGGGAGCAGGGAAGAAGACAAACTTAGGTAGTAGAGAAGTAACAAGAAGGTGAAGAGAATTTTTCTCTTCTTGTCCGGTGAAACGTGGAAAGTTGACTCTGAGTTCTCAAGGGAGTGACCACGCGGAATTGAATGATCAAAAGAACATTATCACCACGTCGGAATTCCTAGACGTGTCTAACAACTCTTACGGCCAACAAGCTTGTTGTCGAGCCATAGCTTTCCCTCGTTGGTGGCTGTTTCTCGCTGCCGGTCGTTCGTGAAAACTGAGAAGTCCCCAACAAGAAGCACCACCGGGTCAGCCACCAAGCCGCAAGACACAACTGCCGACCACCACTTGTAGTTCGTGACTTGAGTCGATTAGGGAGCGACCAATCTGGATGAACTGATTTGATTAAAGCAGCGACACTGGCTACGTGAGGGCATGCCATTGAAGTTCCTGAGAGCAATCTGTAATCGCCTTTGCTCTTCACATCAACCGCTCGAAACGCTGCCAAGATGTCCACGCCAAGTATGGCTATGTCAGGCTACCGCTAATTCGGAAAGATCAAGTAACTATTGGCAAGCTGCTCAGCACGTACCTTTAGCACCTGAGGAGTGATGGAACTCGGTCCACAGGATGAAAAAGTTGCCACTCGTGGCGCAGCCTGTTTCCCAATTACCATCCTTGGAATGCTTAGCTTTGCCTTGGGACGCCTTCATCAATGAATGTTTAGAGTCGCAACAAGTTCATTGATTCTTATGTAGTACATTCTTCACTAAAGCTTACCTAGCTCTTCTGATGTATGAAAGTATTTCCGACCCGACTTGGTAATCTACTGTAGCACAAGGAATGGAATTGCACATGGCTGGCCCGTCATGTAGAGAATCTGCGTGGATTAGTCCAGTGCCGCCTGCTCCTAGCACTGCGGTGGATGCAGTGAAAATATCCTGCATCTGATGTTGAGAAAGAAAGGACGATCTTGCCCACCACTGAGGTCGAGCTGCGATCCTTGCTGAGAAAAATATGATCATAAGAAACTGGAGGAACTTACGCTGCGTAATCCATAAAATCACTGTGGCGGTGAGCACGATAGATAGATCATTCATGGTTGAGATCAAACTTGGAAATAACCGGACTCTATTGGTAGGCACGACATGCCTCATCAGAATATTGGTTGTTCTTTACGAATATAATATTGCTAAATAGCTTCTGAAAATAATTTCTATTGCAGGGCCAATCACTACAAACTGGAAAAGGTCATCGCGATTTTTCACACCTCACTTATTGCAAGCTCGGAACAATTGATTCCATGGATTAAGCGGCGTAAGTTCCTTCAGTTTCTTTACTTCATAGTTCATTCAATTTCTGCATTCCGCATGTGATTAACATATTTTTCTCAGCAAGGATCGCAGCTCGACATCAGTGGCTGGCAAGATCGCCCTCTCTTCCTCGACATCAGACACGCTGGATCTCTTCACTGCATCCACCACAGTGCTAGGAGCAGGTGGGACTGGAGTAATTTACGCATACTCTCTACATGACGGGCCAGCCATGTGCAATTCCATTCCTTGTGCTGCAGTAGATTACCAAGTCGGGTCGGATATACTTTCATACATCAGAAGAGCTAGGTAAGCTTTAGTGAAGAATGTAATACATAAGAATCGACAAACTTGTCGCGACTCTAAATATTAATTTTTAGTGAAGAATGTGCTACATAAGAATCGATGAACTTGTCATGACTCTAAATATTCATTGATGAAGGCGTCCCAAGGCAAAGCTGAGCATTCCAAGGATGGTAATTGGGAAAAAGGCCGCGCTGCGAGTGGCAACTTTTTCATCCCGTGGACTGAGTTCCATCACTCTTCAGGTACTAAAGATACGTGCTGAGCAGCTCGCCAGTAGTTACTTGATCTTTCCAGTAAATGGGAAGAGAGAATGTGGACGACAATGTCACTATTACTAACCCTTTATGATGTCCTGAATTGGTGGTAGCCTGACATAGCTGCACCTGGCATGGAAATCTTGGCAGCGTTTCGAGCCGTTGATGTAAAGAGCAAAGGAGATTACAGATTGCTCTCAGGAACTTCAATGGTATGCCCTCACGTGGCCGGTGTCACTGCTTTAATCAAAACGTTCATCCAGATTGGTCGCTCCCTAATCAACTCGAGTCACGAAGTACAAGTGGTGGTCGGCAGTTGTGTCTCGCGGCTTGGTGGCTGACCCGTGGTGCTTCTTGTTGGGGACTTCTCGGTTTTCACTAACGACCGGCAGCGAGAAATGGCCACCGACGAGGGAAAGCTATGGCTCCTGAAAATCATTTTAGTTCTACTGTTCTGTTCTATGCTCTATTTTTACTTGTCTTTTCTAGAGACGAAAGAGCAAAAATTGACGTCAAATTTAGGACTAGTTCTAGATTAAGAAAACAAAGTAATGAATTAATGATTGTTCATAGATATATTGCCTCATATCAAATAGCTTCGGGAGCTTTATTATTAAGAGAAAATGGGAAAACAATCACATTGTCTCCTCATTATCCGATGACGGGTACACTGTTCACGTTGCCATTGTCATCAGCCAAACATAAACCTGATTGCAGCGGTCGTCGAAGATCCTGCGATGCCCCGGGGGCAAGATCACAGCCGTCACCAGGGGATTCTCGCCCTCGCAAGTTGCCTTTGCTTGCTCTGCATTTTGTCCCACCGCCTCTGGCCAACTGGATTTGGCCCCCCGTTAATCAACACAAACAGATGGCCCTTCTTTCGGATGCATGTTAGTAATGTGCTTTGAGGAGATTGTGCATAGGAACTCATAGGAGAATAAAGAGCGATGCACAGATGAAATCACTCAAACACGGATGTTGTTGGAAGGGGAAAATACAGAGTAAAGCCATATATTTTTGCGGTGACGAGAGTATATTTCAACCTTGCTATTTGCGTTGTCCTTAAACTATCCATGCTTCATTTTATAGGGAATGAAAAGGTACGTACCTGGACTGCAGCAAATATTATAACAAGGTTGTAAGATGATTTCCGCAAGTAGACATCTCTCTATTCTCCAAAGACGATGTGGGAAGTATAGTCGAAAGGTACCGTATATGTTGGTATTCACCCATTTCGGCTTGATTTATAAGCGGTGAAAACTCGCCTTTCTTTGGAAACAAATCATGCAATCCAGACGAATATGTCTCATTTAATTTTGGATGTCCACTTGAGAAAATAAACATCTGTCACATTAGGAATAAAAAATATCTGATTTTTTTTTTCTTGTGGCTAGAGTTACTAATATGAAAGGATATACAAGTCTATACATATAGGCACGTGTCTTTCAATTGAATTATCTAGGGATATGCGTACTAGAAGTCCTAAAATTGTTATGAAAGTGTAATTAAATCCTAAAATTTACAAGAAATGCAATCAAATACTAAAACTTATCAAGTTAGCTTAATCAAGTCATTCTATTAACTTTATCGAATTTGGTTGATGGAAAATGCCGGCATGGTTTTTTAAATATTTTCTTTATCCTATGTGACGAAAATATGACTAAAACGATGTCATTTGATCCAAATATGATTTTTAATGCCATTTTTATTTTAATAAATTTTACAAAATAAGCTGAAAAGTTTGAACATTTTAGTTTACAAAATATGACAAGAGCTCTTAAAATAGTATTGAAAATTTTCAATTTTTCAGTTTCATCGGTTTATATCTTAGCAAACAATTTCAAGCCGACAATTTGGTCTTGCAAATTAAGGTCCAAGCCACGTCCCTCTCCGCCATTCTTCTGATCCAAGCTCCTTTGACTTGTCCGACATGGTCGATGGCAACGAGGGCAACCTGTCCAATGCCGTCCTTCCATGCTGCATCACAGTTGAATTTGACAATTCCAGGATCCGGTGATCTCCAAATTGCGTTGCCATTCGTTAGCTGGTTTCGCATCCACCTGAGAATAAAGAGATGGAATCTAGCATTGATCTTCTTGATAAAATCTTTAGGATTCACCTCCACTTTGCCGTGGACCTTAGCATCTTTCGCCTGCTAATCTTCTTCACATAGAACAGCAGTTAAAGTAATTGAGTTTCTCCTGTCCACTCTATTCCCCGTAAGTCTGTTTTAAAAGACAGAACAGATTTTGGAAGAGTTCCGGGAATGTGGCCACCGACCGTGCTTCCGACCTAATCCCACGTGGGCTGTTCCTCCACCCACTTTTCGCAATATGGTGCTCGAGTAGTAGATGGAGATCAGCTTCTGCTCTCATTTCATATAAAGGGCAGAGGTTGTTTACAATGCCAAACACGTTAAGTTTGCTGGGCGAGGAACCACCTCAGCTGCTAATCACCGTACCCATGCATCACGTCTTTCATGAATTGGTCCCCTCAAAATTAGGCGCTATAAACCGTCCTTCATGACACTAAAGTTACATTGAATTATGTCCCTAAATACAGTTCATAGATAATTTCCCTATTTTATCAGGCCACCAAAAGAGACGATTCTTCGTTGGAAAGTGTTGGACTTTGATGTTTAAGATCTCCATCACCGTGTCATCAGGACATAGTCGTCATAGTTTATCCAGCATCCCAGGTTTGGGCTTTCTCTTTGAATTGTTCACAGATTCTTAGGGGTCTAGTATTGATCTCCTCTGTTCTCAGCTTTGCTGTCGCTCCTTGCATGCCCGGAATCAAAGCATCGCTCCAAGCATCCACTGCTCTGCCATCGCCAATATGATACCTGTCCCCAGCACAACACTCACCTGCTAGACTTGATGATCTTCCAAATCCTTGAATCCCAAGGTTTCAGGATGTGCTCAAGGGGGAATTCTTTGTGTAAGTACTTCAGTTCCCTGACTGTAACCCCCAGTTTATCTCTTTCTTTCAACATCGCCCACCCAAGGTTGGTATTCATTGCGTTGTTGAAGTTTGCGCACTGTTTAATTCCTGATAAGCCGGCATTGTTGAGTTTGCAGACACTTTCCCAGCTTCTTAGTGCTAGGAAATTTGAGTTATTCCACCAAAAAATGTTTCATTTTCCTGTCGAAATCTCCACACCATATTTTGGGAAATCGATGTGTAAGCATCACATACATGTGGATGTTCTGTGTCGCTGATATCACGAACATTGTTTGACCAGCCGAAGAAAGAGTTCTGCACTGTATGTATGAAACCTTTGGCTAAAATGTCCCCAGTCAGGTCTTATGCTTCTAGACTGCATTGGAAGTTACTGGTGGTATATGGCATCATGGTCTGTCTCCGGGAGCTGCAGTCTGTAAAGACAATACAGCTTGACTCTGGGTTTGGCGACCTAAAGAACACGCTAGGCAATCCATTTTTCAACACGAAATCATAAACAAATAAGGGAAAACACATTAGATAGAAATAAAGAAATGAGGTGGCAATCCATGTCTATATTTCTGCCCATTCACCGCTGAGGTGCCATGACATGCCAGATATAAACACTTGACCAGGCGCTCAATTACACGGAAGGACCACACCGGGCAGATTTTGAAAAGCTTAAGATTTAAATTACACAACAAAAGTTCAGAAACCAAGAATGATGGGAAAAATCACCTAAGGGTTTATTTGTTAACTGAACTAATAGTACCTGATTCTATTATTTTATTATCCAAAAAAAAAAAAAACAGAAATTCGTTTGGTAATTTTTTTGTTTGCGGGAACAAATTTGTTGAACAAAAAAGTTAATGGGAATAGATTTGGAATAGAATCAAAAAGTAGAAAAAAATTACTTCTTTAATCTCAGGAACAATTCTAGAATTAAGCCAAATTTTCTTTTTTTTCTTTTATCTTTTCTTCAATTTTTTTTCTTTCCTTTTCTCTTCTTCTTGCTTATCGCCGGTTGCCGGCCACAGTGATAATAGACACAGGTGAGTGCGTGCTGATGTGCGTGAGCGTGCTTCTAGCAATTTGTGCTGACAAAATTGCAGTATATTTAGAAATGAACAATTTCGAAGCCTCAGCAGGGAAATGTCAACTGCTTAAAGAGCTGACAGAACAAGCAACGAAGATCGGTGGTTCTCTCAGAAAGTATCGAATCAGTTTTTGCTTCAACTCTATGCACTAAGCATCTTACTAAATCTTGCAAATGTCGACTCGTCTGGGAATCTGGCCAGAATCAAGAAGCGTTAACGATGAGCAAGTGGGATCAGTACCAAACCGCTGGAGGGGCATTTGCCAACTGGGAAAGCAATTCAATTGCTCCAATTGCAACAAGAAGATCATCGGAACGCTGGTTCTTGAAGGTATTGGTCGAAGAAATGAACATCTCCTATCACAGAGTCACTGACACCTTCTTTGATTTTCTCTGCAAGAGATGGCAGTGGCCACGGAACTCGCACAGCTTCCACCGCGGCTGGCCACTTTGTGAAAGCAGCTGACGTCGATAGTGGCCTTGCAGCAGGCTTGGCTCGAGGAGGCGCACCTCTTGCTCACCTGGCAATGTATAAGCCTTGTTGGAGTAAAGGGCGGATATGCGCACGATGCAGAAATTATGAAGGCCATTGACATGGCTATACATGACCGAGTGGACATCTTATCTTGATCCATTGGAGGCAAGATCCCATTATTCTCATACGTCGATCAGCAGGACACGATTGCAATTGGCTCCTTCAATGCAACAGCACGGGGGATAATCGTGGTCTGTGCAGCGGGAAACGATGGCCCTTTATCACGGACAGTAGGGAATACAGCGCCCTGGCTTATCACTTTGGCGGCAAGCACGATAGATAGAACATTCATTGTGGAGATCGAACTTGTAACGGGACTCTACTGGTAGGCAAGAGACGCGTCATCGGAATATTAGTAGTTCTATAGGAATATAAAATTGCTAAATAGCTTCTGAAATCAACTTCTATCGCTGGGCCAATCACTAGAAACTGGAAAAGCTCATCGCGGTTTTTCAAACCTTACATATTGCAAACGTGTAGCAACAGATTCCACGCATTTCTCAGCGTAAGTTCCTCCAGTTTCTTTACTTAATAGTTCATTCAATTTCTGCATTCTGCGTACAGGGTACATATTTTTCAAAGCAAGGATTGCAGCTTTGGAAGTCTTAATTTGACCTTAGTGGCGGGCAAGATCGTCCTCTGCTTTGCAATGTCAGACACGCACGAGCTGTCAATGCATCCGCTGCAGTGCGAAAGGCAGGTGGGACTGGACTAATCTACATAGACTCTCTACATGATGGCCTAGACCCATGCCATTCCATTCCCTGTGCTAAAGTAGATTACCAAGTCGGGTCGGAAATAGTTTTATACCTGAGAAGAGCTAGGTAAGCTTTAGTGAAGAATGTACTACGCAAGAATCGATGAAGACAAATTGTCTTTCGTCAACAAAATAGTTTTGAAAGGCAGAAAGATGGAAGGAGGATTGGGATTTCGCGACATTCTTACTTTGAATACAGCATTGCTGGGAAAACAGGCTTGGCGACTGCTAAACCATCCTGATTCGTTATGGGAAGCTCTTTTTAAAGGTTTGTATTTTCACTCGACCGATTTCTTATAAGCTGCCAGAGGAACTCGGCCATCTTGGGGATGACAAAGCCTTCTTAGAGGCAGGGATGCTCTTTTACTGAATCTATTTTGGTCTGTTGGGAATGGAAATCATATTCGAATTCGTGGTGATTGTTGGTTACCGATGGGAATTATCTATGGACCTCCAGCTAGAGAAGAACCAATTAAAGTGGCAGATCTTATTGACCCGACTCACCAGAACTGGAATATATCAGTGATTTACAGATTCTTTGAAGATAAGGTTGCTACAGAAATTGTTTCTATCCCAATTTGACCTCTTTACTCGGAGGACAAACTAATTTGCTCAGCCACATCTACTGGTATGTATACTGTCAAAAGCAACTACCATTCAATTATGCATTCAAATAGCAAGCATCAAGTTTCAAGTGCCTCGACATCTTACCGGAATTTGCATCGTCTCTGGCAACACATTTGGTCGATGAAGACTATCGCCAAACTTCGGATTTTCCTCTAGTCAATCTGCTAGAAAGCCTTTGCAACCCGAGACAACTTGTTTCACCACCATATTGTCCAAGACCCCTCCTGCCCTCTATGCCAACAATCTGTCCCTGAAACCAGTGAACACCTTTTTCTTTAATGTCCCTGGACTAGCACTATTTGGTCAAATTTGAAGATTGATTTATTGTCTTCAGCTACCACAGCCTCCAGTATCAACTCGTGGTTAATGGAAAAGGTGATTTTACCTTATCACTCACTTGGTTTGGAGGTGGTTGCAAATTTACTTTGGTAGATTTGGCGGAATAGAAATAATTTTGTCTTTAGAAACCAGAATCCAAACCCTTCTCTTGTAGTCGATACGGCCATGGCACAAACCAGATCTTACAAGCTCTCTGTTGCTGCCCCCCAACCACGATCTGGACTGGATCCTCTTAATCCGAATCAGCTGTGGTGACCTCGGGAAAAGGGTGCCCTGAATGTACTATTGATGGCAGTTATCGACCGGGTAAACCTGAAGGCTCTATGGCCTGTATTTGCAGAGATGATCAAGGTCGTCTCATAGATGTTTTTTTACGAAGTTTTCCAGTGAACTCTCCTTTTGAATCAGAACTCTGGGCGCTCAATCTCAGCCTCCAACATCTTCACCGACGAGGCCTTCAAGACGTACCACTACAACTCGACTCTGACTGCCTTCAACTTGTAGAGATTGCGCACGGCACAAGATCGCCGCCATGGGAGCTGCGACCTGTGATAGACGAGCTTTTCTTTTGGCTATCCACCTTCTCTCACCTCTATCTGCGTCACTGTCGACGCTCATCTAACCTAGTCGCTGACTAGGCTGCCAAAGCCCAATTAGCTAACCCGACCCTCAACCGGAAGTTCTCCCCCCTCCCCCGTCTGCATGCTTTGGATTTAGTGTATACGGATGCTATAGCTGCGGGGTGTAAAGTCCTTTATGATCAATATATTAGTTGGTTTCTATCAAAAAAAAAAAAGGATTGTAATTGGGAAACGGGCTGCACTACGAGTGGCGACTGTTTCATCCCGAGGACCGAGCTCCACAACTTCTTAGGTGCTAAAGGTATGTGCCGAGTAGCTTACCAATAGCTACTTGATATTTTAGGGAAATGGGTTATGTAGCTAGATCTAACACCTATAGGAGGTGAATAGGTAATTGAAAGAAATATTAACAAATAAACACGAAAGAAAATAAGTTACAAACAAAGTCTGGATGAAGAACATAATCAATTTCAAGAAACACCAGACTTCTTAGCCAGTAAGGCCCTGCATGGTAATGTTCTTTTTTTTTTTTGTTTATGAACAAATTTTTTGTTTTGTTTCTGGGAACAAAAAAAGAACATAAAAACACGTTTGTTTGTTTCTGTTTTTTTGTTTCGGAACAAAATTGGAACAGAAAAAAGAAACAAAAAAAGTTACTTTTTTGTTCCAGAAATAGTTCTTGAAGAACAATTCTCTCTCTTTCTTTTCTTCTCTTTTTTTCTTCTTCTTTTCTTCTTCTTTTTTCTTTGGCCGGTCACCGGCCTTGGCCATGGCCGGCGATCGGCTGTCGAGGGCCGGCGACGCCGTCGAGGGTCGGCGACCTCGTTGGAGCGTCGCTGGCCCCGGCGAGGCCAAGCGTCGCCGTGGCTGGGCGAGGCTATCGGCCCCCGTCGGCCGATCGCCGGAGGTCGGCGACTGGCCAAAAGAAGAAAAAAAGAAAAAAGAAAGGAAAGAAAGGAAAAATAAAATTAAAAAATTAAAAATTAAAAGAAACAAAAAAAGAATATAAAGTTACCAAACGTGTTTCTATTCATTTTTTATTCTCGGAACAAGTTTACCAAACGCGTCTTTCTGGTCAAAAATTATTCTCCGGAACAGAAATAGTTTTTTCTATTTTTGTTCCCCGGAACAATTTTTGAACATAAACGTTACCAAACGCACTCTAAGTGTGTAACGGACTTAAAATAAACAAAGTTAATGGAAGAGAAAATTTTATACAAATTTTATAGTGATTCGACTTAGATCAAGTTTATGTCTACTCTCTTACACCGACAGCACACTAGCTAAGACTTCACTATAGGATCAATAAAATAATACAACTAATGAGTGCAAACACTCCATTGGTAGATTTCTCTAACACACTAAGAAAATCTTTTTGTATTTTCTCTCTTGATCATACTTTGTAATGCTCATAGATAAGTAAAAAGGGTTGTTTTAGACTTTGGAATTTCGAATTCACGTTCCTATACCTTCTTGACCGAATGACTTCCTTTAAATACTTCTCCATCCTATACTAGCCGTTGACATTCTCTAGAGAAATTTCTTCCATTCAAACCGCCGGACTGAATCTTTCAGAGGGATCTTGTGACCGTTGAAGACAGGAATATGATTTCCACTTGATTTTGGTCGTCCATATAATCAAAATCTTGATTTTCATAAGTGATGTTTCCCCAAAAAATGAACTTATCTTCTAAATTGATTTTATCAATATGCGATTGATTCAATCAATATTTGTATAGATAGAAAGTAAAATCCTTTACCAGAAAACTAGATGTTGTATAACAATTTCCAAATAAATTCAATTTAGATCTGTGTCGCAAAATTGTTAAGTCTGGTGTTGGACTCTTCTTTGTTTTGCACACTATTTCGTTCTAGGCTCGTCAGAGTGGGATATGCTTCTGGAAAAGTATTGACAAAGGTCTTTGAAAAATCCTCAGAAGCAAAGACGTTAAAAGTAGAAAGTTTTGTCAACTTCCAAATTTACTAGGAGTTTTTTCAACAATGGGAAGAGAGAATGTTGATGATAATGCCACTATTACTAACCTTTGATGATGCTCCGCATTGGTGGTAGCCTGACATAGCTGCACCTGGCGTGGACATCTTGGCAAGGTTTCCAACGACTGATGTGAAGAGCAAAGATGAGTACAAATTGCTCTAAGAAACTTCAATGGTGTGCACTCACGTGGCCGGCGTGCCCGGCGTGCCTTCACGTGGCCAGCGTTGCCGCCTTAATCAAATCTGTCCATCCAAATCGGTCTTTGTCGGCAATGAGATAGGCTCTTGTCACTAGTGGTGAGCCACATTCGGTAGATCTTCTTCCTCTTTGTCCAAAGGCCGTGCACATCAGTACGGCACATTTAAGGCTCTTATTTTTTTTTTTGGTCATAAACGGAAACATTTCATTAAGTACTCGAAGTCGAGAGGCCCGGTAAATGAGCGTCATTACATAAGAGGTCCAACAAAGTTTGTGGAGGGGATGAGACCCAGTTCATAGATAGATAATTGTTCCGGTGGGCTTTGGCTACCCAATCTGCAACAAAATTGGCCTGTCTTGAACAATGGGCTATTTGAACTTTTGAAAAGGCCTGCAATTTTTCCTTGCACTTACTGATAAGAGGCTGAACTTCCCAACTTAACTGCTGTGAACTGTTCATGGCTTTGACCAGTTGCGAACTATCTGACTCCAAAAGTAGTACTTCGTGTCTTTTAGGGAAGAGCTTCCCACAAGGCTAGGGTTTCTGCCATTAATGGGGAAGAGGCTCTTATTTCCTTCGCAACTCCTCCCAACAACCTCCCCTCCGAATTGCGACTGATGCAAGCGATGGAATTCTTCAGCAAACCAAGTACATACGTTCCATCTATATTGATCTTCAACACTCCTGGCTTCGGTGGAATCCATGTCTGAGGTGGTTCAATCTTTAGGTTTGCAGATCTGCTGTGGGCGTGAGTTCTCCATACCTCAGCAGCTCATGTCTCTGGGTTATGTCGGAATTGGGTTCGTAGCTGTCCTCTTCGTGCTCTGTTCTGTAAATCAGCGAAGCTTTCTTCGTCCGGCGCGCGGTTCCTCTGCCTCCGCTCATCATCCTTTCGAAGAGACGGCTCTCCGTTAAGCTTGCGTGCACTCCTTCCCGGAGCATCTTCTTCTCCCTTTTCCTCCGCTCGAGTTCGGGTTTGCAGCTCACCGTGCGATCTCCTAGTCCCAGATCCGCCCTCTACTGCTTTTGTAGTTTCAGATCTGTTGGGTTCGTTTGATCTCTGTTCTTCCCTTACCGCCTCTTGATTTTTAGATTCGTTGATTGCATGGGTTGGATGTCCATCAGCTTCATGGGTCTCAGCAAATCTTCTAATTTCGAGTATTCTCTGTCCAGCTGCTTCGGGAGTCACAGATCTCATCTTTCCTTTACTTGCTCTGTTCCCCGAACCCGCGAAGCCGCCTCTCGGTCGAAGGGACATTCCGTGTGACTCGCCCACACAGCTCTCTTCGGTGGTTCCCTCCATTCGGGGTCGATTTCTCGGCTCACCATATGGCCTCCGAATCCCAGATCCACTCGTTGCCCACTCATCTTCACCGGTATTTCGAAGCTCAGGGAATCGTGCGAAGATTGTTCTTCTCTTCTTTTTGCTCGCCCGTCCTCTCCTACTCTCTGCGGCTCTCTCCTCCTCGGGCTCCACTCATCACTCAGCCTTGTTGGCCTGTTGTCTCTCCACTCATCAACTCTGTGGCTATTGTCAAGTTGCAACACATCCCCTAGTTCTCCATTCCCCTGTCTCGGTTCTTCAATTCTCTCTCTAACCCCTGTTTGAGCTTCTTGATTTGCAGATCTTTCATCCACGCTATCACTTGAACCACCCTTCCTCGAATTCCACCTGTTATAGCTTTTGAGAATCGCTAGTGCTGAGCCGATGATAGCCGACGCCTCTAGTTTTCTACCCCAAAAGATGGCCTGATTGCAGGCCTTCCACATATTCCACAGCGTAACAGCCACCAAGTGCAGGTTTGTAAGATTTGGTGTCTGTTTGAGTTTGCTAAACCATTCCTCTATCATTGTCAAGCCCTGACTTGATATTTTTATTTTCAGCTTTGTATTATCCCAAATTTGTCTTGTCCACGAGCACAGCAGGAAGAGATGTTCAACCGTTTCTCTCTCATAATGGCATAATGGACACATTGGATCAGGTAATACTTTCCGTCGAAACAGGTTATCTTTTGTTGGGAGAGCATTTTGATATAGATTCCACATAAAAATTCTTATATTGGGTGGAGTGTGCAAATTCCATATGTCTTTCCAAAGTGAGGGGGGAGGTTGAAACGAAGATGTGGCCTGATTCACCTGACCCTGTGTTGTATCCTCTTTGATGAAGTTGTATGCACTTTTCACTGTATATTTGCCTGCCTGTGTCCCAATCCATACTAGCTGATCAGTTTCTGTGTGGGGCTTAATAGGGATGGTCAGAATTTCTTCCACTAACTGTTCATCAAAGTGTGTTGCTATTTTCATGTTGTCCCACCTCCCCTGTTCTTTATTTATAAGTTCAGAGACAAAGGAAGGTTCATTAATTTTCACTGGACCCTCCATAATACCCCTGAGTAGCCATTTATCTTCCCTAATTTTAAACATCGATCCATCTCCTACCTTCCACCGGACTTTGGGAGCTATAGAATTTCTCCCTAAGACAAGGCTTCTCCATCTCCATGAAGGTCGTAGGCCCGATGCTGCATGCCAAAAGTCTGTGTGTGGATAATATAGTCCCTTAAATATTCTGCCCCATAGAGAATTTGGTTGTTGTACTAGCCGCCAAGCCTGCTTCCCTAACATCGCTTTATTAAAAGATATAAGATCTCTAAAACCCATTCCGCCTCGATCTTTCCTTGTTTTCAATATATCCCATTTCTTCCAATGAATGCCTGATTTTTTCTCATTGGTCTTCCACCAAAAGGAAGCAATTTTTTGTTCAATAGCCTTGCAAATGGAAACCGGTATTTTAAAAACAAACACGGCATACTGAGGAAGTGCTTGAACCACCATTTTCAACAAGACTTCTTTTCCAGCTTTTGAGAGCAGTTTCTCCTTCCAGCTTTCCAATTTTGAACTGATGCACCCAATAATCCATGCGAACATTTGTTTTTTCGACTCTCCCCAGTCTGAAGATATACCTAGGTATTTACCAGTTTTATCAATAATGGGAACCCGCAATGCCCTTGCCATATTTTCTTTCAAAGATTGAGGGCAACCCTTGCTGAAGAATGCCAGATTTATTCAAGTTAATCTCCTGTCCAGCCCCTAGACAATACTGATTTAGAATCATGGCCAGATTTTGGCATTCTAGAATAGAACCCTTCATGAAAAAAATGGAATCATCGGCAAATAATAAGTGAGAAAGCGTAGGACATCTTCGATTTAGCCTAATACCTTTAATACTTCCATTCTCTACAGCT
The DNA here is from genome assembly GCF_016545825.1 of Eucalyptus grandis. Classification (NCBI taxonomy): domain Eukaryota; kingdom Viridiplantae; phylum Streptophyta; class Magnoliopsida; order Myrtales; family Myrtaceae; genus Eucalyptus; species Eucalyptus grandis. The sequence continues at coordinate 27,689,911 of NC_052615.1, read as the reverse complement.
TGCTTCATCAATGAGGATAAGACATTTGCAACAATAATAAAGAGATAAGGCGATAAGAGATCCCCTTGCTTGAGTCCTCTTGAAGGTTGAAAGTATTGAAGAGGTTCCCCGTTGAATTTAACACTAAATGTGACTGTAGTGACACATTGCATAACCCATTTCATCCATGTCTCATCAAAGCCAATCCTTAGTAAGCATGCCTCCAAAAAGTCCCATTCCACTCTATCATATACCTTCTTCATATCTAATTTCAGAACTGCCTAGAACATTTTTTTTTTTCTGTTCCTTGTTCTAATTTGATGCAAAACTTCCTGGACTATGAAAATGTTGTCCTGTATTTGCCTCCCACCCACAAAGGCACTTTGTTTTGGTGCTATAATTTCTGTTAGGAGAGGTTTAAGTCTATTAGCCAGCACTTTCGAGAGGATTTTGTAGCCAAAGTTATACAAACTAATTGGACAATATTGGTCCAATCTCTCAGGGTTAGGAACTTTCGGGATAAGGGAAATGTGTGTTTGATTCAAGGCTGGTGAAATGGAATTAGTACCAAAAAGCTTCTCCACCTCCTTAAAAATGTCCCATTTAATATCTTCCCAGTGATGATGATAGAATAAACCATTGAGACCATCTGGGCCCGGTGCTTTAGTGGCTCCAAGCTGAAATGCTGCATCTATGACTTCCTCTATAGTAACTTCAGCAAGTAATCTCCTGTTCATATCTTCTGTTACCATTTCAGGTAGTTGATCAATCACTAGCTCAAAATTTCTGGGACCTTGGGACTGATATAACTCTTTGAAAAATTTCACGGTATGTTCTCTCAGTTGATTTTGCTCCACCAACCATGTATTTTCTGCATTTTGTAACATAGAAATCATGTTCCTTTGTCTTCTTTGTATGGTTGTTGCATGAAAGTATTTTATGTTCTTGTCTCCCCATCTCAGCCAATTAATTCTAGATCTTAACCCCCAATACATTTCTTCTTGTCTCCCAAGCTCATCAATTTCCCCTTGTAATCTTTTAAAATATGCCTTATTGAAGACATCTGAAATATTATTTGTAAGACCCTCAAGTTCCTGCTTTAAAAAGCTGATTCTCTTCTTTCTATTCACAAAGTTCCTTTTGCTCCATTGAGAAAGCGCTTTCTTGACAGCATGAAGTTTCCCGACTAAAGTGTTCTGGTGCTGATTTGTAGCTTCCCAGGCTTTCAACACCACTTCCCTACACTCTTCATTCTCTAGCCAAAAGGCCTCGAATCTAAATAGCCGTTTCCTTCTATTATGAACTGTTTGAAGAGACAAGATGAGAGGGCTGTGATCTGATCCTACTGCAGGAAGAGCAAAAACTTCAGCTTCTGGGTACATCAACCGCCATTCAATAGTACTTACCACTCTATCAAGTCTTTCTTTCACATATTCTTCCCCCTCCCTGTTATTTGCCCAAGTAAATGCACAACCCTTGCTGTCAATGTCCATTAGAGAGCATGCATCCAAGCATTCCCGAAAGGCTATCATTTTGAAATTTGCAGCTAGTCTCTTCCCCACTTTTTCCCAAAAGAAACACACTTCATTGAAATCTCCCAAGCACACCCAAGGTAGAGTATTGGTAGAGCTTATATGTCGCAAGCTTTCCCAAAGTTGTAACCTCTTCGGGTATGTATATGGCGCATGGACAAAAGTAATTCTCATTTTCTTACCCATGACCCCCTCTTCACACTTTAAATTCACTAAGTTATCAATCATTGAGTCAATCTCCACTGAAATTCGATCATCCCACATAAGAGCCAAACCTCCCGCCGTACCCACTGGATCAACTACTACACAGTTCTGAAATTGAAGTCTTCTCCTTAGTCTCTGCACAAACTCAGCCTTATTTTTTGTTTCCATAAGAAAAACCAAAGAGGGCCTGAATTGAGCCATTAAGGCTCTCAACTCTCGAACTATCAAGGGTGTGCCCAACCCTTGACAGTTCCAACTTAATATATTCATGGGTCACTTGGTGGCTTATTAGGGCTAGCCACCATAGCCCGTGTTGCCACATCTTCAGTCATCTGAATGGGAGTATCAAGAAGTTGAGTCTCATCTAACCAGTTTTTTGCTAGAGGTGTTGTAATTTGAGTGCTGCCTTTTCTTTGTTTTTTGAAGGAGTGAGGTTTGAGTTGGGAGCTGATTTTCTTTTTGTTGTAATCTGAGGAAGTTGCTGGCTGGGACTGTTTATAGTTGAAATCCTCCGGACCGGTGAGCATTAGTACTCTTTTTCCTGAGTTGTGCATGGTCTCCTCGTGTGTACTTATGTGGGTAGGTTCTCCCTGTTGAAAATGCTAATTGATTGGAGTAATAGGCTGGCCAACTTCCATAACTTCCGTTTGTCTTTGCTGTTCATGAGTTTCAGGAACCACCTCTTTAGTATTTGCTGCTATCGATACTTCATTGTAAAACACCCTCCAGAATGGGCTATGATCAGAAGTTTCTGCTTTCAACCAGCCTCCAAAGCACCCTCCCAGCTCAGTGGTGAATTTTCCTTCATCATAAGGTATGTCTTTGCAATAAGTAGCATAATGCCAAATTTTGCCACATGAGTAATAAAAGAAGGGCAATCGTTCGTATTTAAAGTCCAGCCAAACTTTTTTATCCCCATGTCGCATTAATTGGCCAACTCGTAATTCAGCCTCCACATCTATCTCCACTTTTGCTTTCCCAATTTTCTGATAAGCAGGGCCTCGAGCATCTGTTTTAACTTCCAAAACCTTCCCCATTGAGCTTGCTATTTTCTGTATCATATTTTCAGAGTTCCATTCCAAAGGAAGACCAAAGATTCTAACCCAAAATGCATAGGTCTTAAATTCATAACAATGTGGCGGGGTATCCGGCTCCTAAACTTTTAACAACAATAAATTGTTAGAGAAAGACCAAGGCCCTCCCTCTAGCACTTGGTTTTTGTCCCCTTCATTACAAAAACTAAAGCTTATTTTCCCATTTTCTAAAGGTTTAATCTCCACATTCTCTATTTTCCAGGACTTTTCATTGCTGTTATAAGCGCTTGAAAGTTAACGCTAGGTTTCTTATATAGTTGCCCAACAAGGGAGAAGCGACATTCATGGATTTTTTCCGCCGATATTTCCTCATCCAGAATAGTCATATCATTCTCATACATTAGCTTACCCAGTTTATTGCAGAGATGGGTGAGCCGACCCACTGTTCTTCCTCCTCCGCCATGGCCTCTAAAGATCCCGTTCACTACCCCCGACCTAAGAGAAGAACCCCTGGAATGCAAGGAGAAAAACTCGAGCAAGGCTCTCTCAAAGACGAATGCCTGGATTTTAGAGGGACATGGTAGTAGGGTTTGTTTGAAGATCCCGTTCACTACCCCCAATCTGAAAGAAGAACCCCTGAAATGCGAAAAGAAGAACTCGAGCGAAGCTCTCTCAAAGATGAACGCGAGCGAAGCTCTCTCAAAGACGAACGCCTGGATTTCGGTGGGACCTACCACTAGGGTTTGTTGGCTGAAGAATTTCCCCAATCGAGAAGCGAACCCCTGGGAGGTGAAATGGAGAGATGTGGGATGAAGGCCTTGCTGGGGTTCAATGAAATACCTCCTGGGATACCGCAACTTGAATGAAACAGTGGAGAACCATTTGTATTATGGGAATGAGAGTGGCATTATGGTGGGTGATTAGGGTTTGAGGGGATGAGGATGGGGGTTTCCATTGCTACACACTCGGTAGAGAAAAGCTCCAAGGAAAGGAGAGCAGAGAACGAGGTATTTAAGGCTCTTATTTGAATAAAAGCTTAACAGTCGAATTGGTTATACTTTCTTCAATATAAAAATTATGCTTTCTAGTTCAAAAGTACGTTAATTTTAAATGATGGATGTATAGTCTGCGCAAAATAGGTGCACGTTTTGGTTTGGATGGATGGTAAAAAAAAGAACTCATTAATCAGTTTATATCTTGCATACTCTTTGTAGCCGACAAATTGATATGTTGGGTTTGGTCTAGCAAATTAAGATGTGCCCAATTGTAATGTGCAGCCTCTATTCGGAAATGATGGATGTACATTAAAGAGGGAGGCCCGACCACCAGGCCTGCAAGTCCATTTGACATTGGCGGTGGGTTTGTCCAACCCAATGCAGCAGCCGATCCAGGGCTTATTTACGACATCAGCATGGACGACTACATTCTCCCTTGGTTACAGCACTATGTCGATCTTGCGTCTCGCCAAAAGCGAGATACAATGCAACAAAGACCGCTCTAAGGTATTGAACCTCAACCTCCCTTCCATCACCATCCCAAATCACCATCAAGCCACAACAGTGACCAAAATGGTGATGAACGTCGGAAATATAGAATCCGTGCATATGACTCTAGTACAGGCTCCCGCTGCTCGGATTGCAATGGAAGTCAAGCCGCAAATATTGAGGTTCAATTTGAGTGTGAGAGTTCTTTCCTTCAACGTCACGTTCTCATTGATGTAGCATGTGCTGGAAGAGTTCGAATTTGGGAGCCTTACCTGAGTGAAGGGTCTGAATCATTCAGTGAGGATTCCCATAGCTTTGGTTAAACTTTGATGTCCGAAGTTTAAAGAATCACTTTTAACTATCAACCCATTTGATAGCCACAAAAGGGTTTATAGTCTATGAATGACGTTGCTCTATCGAAGTGTCATATGAGTCATATGAGTTCTTTATTTATGTATTCAACGTTTAGGAGTAAGATTACGCATTGAATCAAATTTGAGTAGTTACCAACTTGATTTTTCCCTATTTTGCTACTGCACTTTTGGAAACATATAAAAAAACCAAGCTTCTACTGTTTTATACTCTATTTTTACTCCTTTGTCTCAAGATGGAAAAGCATGAGCCAACTAGATTCTCAAGTATACCATGACCATTGTGATCGACCTAAATTTAGGATTATCTTTGTTAGAACTAATTAGAGATTTTTCTAGAATAATTTCCTTTATTAGAGAAATTATGATAATTTTTTGATTATCCATGTCTCTTAAAATTTCATGTATGTTGCACATATATTGCACGTATATGGCACATATAATGCACGTATATTTTCCTTTAATTGTATATATTATAATTGAGACATTATCTAAGAATTGTTATCTTATAATACTTCTAAATAGGTAATGTATTCTTCATATATATATAACTTTATTATTCTTAACTATCTTCTCACAAGAGATCCTGCACTAGTTACGCAAGCTTCCCTAATGACATAATATTCCAGCTCCCTTGCTCTGATTCCAAAGAAATGAAGGATGATGAATTCCACCTCATCTTGCTTATAAAAGCATTGTTGAGATTGATTCTACATTTTAGTCTAGAGTTCATCTTTTGGACCAAATGATCGTCAATTGAGAAAACAACGATGGCTATCAAGCATGTGCTCTTGATGCTTGTAGTTGTAGTTTATAGAGCGCTCTTGATGCATGCAGTCATAGTTCATATAGTGGATTTGAGTGACAAGAATATGTTCATTCAGGCAACAAGCAAAGTATTTCACAATATCAGAAATTCCGGGTCATGTGAATGACACTAAACTTGAACTTTTGGCACGTCCATATTGTGTATATTGGAGCAACCAAGGTGATGAAGTAGCTACCAAGAAGTCTCACAATGAATTGCTCTCAAACTACATAGGCAGGTTGCACTGATATAGACACTCACACTTTCTTTTGTATGCTTTGAAGGGAGGAAGCCGTTAGGAACTCGATTCTTAAAGCTACAAGCATGGTTTTTTGGGATTTGCTGCGAGGCTAATAAGATCCCACGCAGAGGAGATCACGAGTAAGTGATCTCAATGAAATTTTAATGGAATGTTAATAATTTTCACGGAATAAAGAAATTTGATTCTTTTCTTTCCTTCCACATGGCGTATTTTCCAAGGAGTTTTGCGAGTTATCCCTAATCGCATCCACAAGATCCACATTTCCACTACTTGAAGCTGGGATTTCCTGGGCCTCCGCCAGAACAAGATGAGCAATCTTTTGACAAAAAGTGGCCGAGGAGAAGGAATCATCATTCGATTGATAGACACAGCTGAGTATCATTGGATTGATAGACACAGCTGAGTGCGTGTTGGTGATGTGCGTCTGCGCGCTTCTAGCAATTTGTGCTGACACAAAATTGCAGTATATTTAGAATTTAACGATTTGGAAGACTTAGGGAAATGTCAATTGCTCAAAGAACTAAACGAACAAGCAATGAAGATTGGTGGATGTTCAACTCTATGCATAAAGCACTACATCTTTCAAAATGTTGAATCGTCTCGGAATCTAATTGGAATCAAGAAGCTTCAATGATAAGCACATGCTATAGTACCAAACCGCTGGAGGGGTACTTGCCAACTGTGAGAGCAATTCAATTCCTCAAATTGCAACAAGATTGGAGCCCGATTCTTAAAAGGAATTGGCCAAAGAGAAGAACATCTCCCATCGCAGAGCCATTGAGCCCCAATGATCTTCTCCAGATGGAAAAGAAATTGAAGGAATCTCTATATATTTCAATGTATTTCAATAAAAAAAATACATGAGCTTATTTAAAGGCTTTATTAGGTAATTATTTAAAGATAATATTTCATATATACAATAAAATAGAGATACGTGCAATATATGTGCAATGTACGTGTTATCTTTAGAGATACAAATAATCAACAAAGTTATTAAAATATTACTAGCAAAGGTAATTATCATAGAGAATTCCTAATTATCTCTACCATCCCTTCAAACTTAAGGTGACTAAATTAGCCTGAGATTGAAATAAGTAAAATGGTGCCACAAAAACTTGTTTTTTCACGAAATTAGCATTCAACTATAGGCTCGTGGATTTGCGGGGGAGGCGGCGCATGAGGCAGCATTCGATGGTTGTTCATGATGAAACTTCCAAATATGGCAAGTTTGAGGGCAATGAGTATTTGCATCTAGAAATGATAGACAAAAATAGCAAGCGGCCAATGCGGCTAACTTGCGAAATAGTAATTAAGCAAGGATGATCTATACACTTAGCATCGTAGCATCAAGCAGCCTATATAGCGAACTATTTGGTAAAATAGTTATTGAGCGCGGCTTGTGTGATTGGCATTAAAAGCAACACCACCTCCCTCAAAATGTCGAATCATCTAGTAATCTAACTGGAATTAAGAAGCTTCAGCAATGAGCACATGGTATCAGTACTGAACCGCCAAAGGGGCATTTGCCGATCGGAGCCCGGTTCTTAAAAGGAATTGGCCAAAGAGAAAAGCATCTCCCATCACAAAGCCCTTGAACCCCAATGATCCAATTAGAAAAGATATTGAAGGAATTTCTATATATTTAGATAAAGAATACATGAGCTTATTTAGAGGTTTTATTAGATAATTATTTTAAAATAATATCTCAATCAAGATATACACAATAAAACGAAGATATACGTGCAATATTCGTGCGATATACGTGTAATATATGTACATGTTAATCAGTTGGTTTGGATGGATGATAAAACTGAACACAAACCTTATTAATCAATTTATATCCCAACATACTATTTCAAGCCCACAAATCGAAATGTTGGGTTTGGTCTTGCAAATTAAGATGTGGCTGATTGTAATGTGCAGCCTCTGTATTTGGAAACAATGGATCGTGGATTACCGAGGGAGGCCCGACCACCAGACCTGTGAGTCCATTTGACATTGGATGCGGGTTTGTCAACCTCAACACAGCAGTGGATCCTGGACTTATTTATGACATAAGCATGGATGACTACATTCAATTTCTCTGTTCCCTTGGTTATGGCACCAAGTCGATCTCACATATCATTGGCAACAAGATGCAATGTAAGAGAGACAGCTCGAAGGGTTGAACCTCAACCTCCCTTCCATCACCATCCCAAATCTCCATCAAACCACTACAATGACCAGAACTATCACGAATGTCGGAAATATAGAATCTGTGTATACAGCTATGCTGCAGGCTCCCGCTACTAGGATTGCAATGGAAGTTGATCCTCGAATATTGACGTTCAATTTGAGCGTGCAAGTTCTTTCCTTCAACATCACTTTCAAATTGATGTAGCATGTGCCAAGAGAGTTTGTATTCGGGAACTTGACGTGGGTGGGTGATATGAATCACTTAGTGAGGATGCATATAGTCATACGTGTTGGGTTAAAGGCATATATGTATCCAAAGTTTAAAGAATAACCTAAGAGTTCGACTCATTTGATAGCCACATGATGGTTTACAGCCTATAAATGACGTTTGTTCTAGCTAGGGTGTCATATGAGTTCTCTACTTCTGTATCAAACACTTTTAGTAATTACTAGCTTGATTTTCCCTTTGTTTTGCTATGACAAAACATATCAAAAGCCAAGCTCTACATTAAGTTCTCATATTCTATGCTTTATTTTCGAGTTTGGGACACCTGAGTGCCATAACTTGGCACGGAGGGACGTTTAAGTGCCATAACTTTGAAAAGGTACACTTAAGTACCAATATCGGAGTAAAATGGAATATTTAAGTGCCAATCCGGCCAAAAACCGGCCAAAATGCAAACGTGGCATTTTCCGGCAACATGCTTAACCAACATGGCAATTTAGTCAAAAAAAAAAAAGCACACATGGAGGAGGAAAGCGACATCGCCCCATCCACTGTGCCTTGGCCAAACTAAACGGCGTCGTTTTTCCTTAGTTCTAAACGACATTGTTTAGCTTATTTGGATTTTAACCGTTCGTCCATCGGTTCACACCAGATCTAACGTCCTCTCCATCGCCGTTCACAGGTTGTCGTTTACAGGTCATCGCTTGCCGTCGTCGCTCGTCGTCGTCGATTTGCTCAGGTTTTTTCTTTTCTTCCTCTCCCCTATGGTGAAATTAGGGCTCCGACTCTTTTATTAGGGCTCGGACTTGAAATTTGGGGGTCGGCTAGGAAAGCTCAGGCTTGGATGGTATTGTGAGATTTATGACTCAGATGTGGTGCTAGAATCCTATTGGAGGGTTCGAATTGACAATTTAGGATCACCCTCGAAATGTAGGGCTCGGCATGGGGAAAATTAAGGCTCGGTGTAGGGCTCAACGTCGCCCCATCCACTATAATGTGTGATTTAGGGCTCTGATGTTGAATTGTGATGTGCGAAAGTAATTTGTAGTGGTCGGATGTGAAATGTGCGATGGTGATTAGTGATTGTTAGGGTTTTGAGAATTTTGGAAGATGATAATGGTTTTAGGGATGTTCTATATCATTATCTTCATGTAAAACAATTGGACCTTGGACATGTTCGAATCGAATCTCTTGTTGTCGTGGGGATGGGGACTTTTGAGTATTTTTTTAATAAATTGCATTGTTGAAATTGGTATCATGAAGACCCCATAAATGAAAATACCTTGCTTCCTATCAGTTCATGATGCAACCAATTAGAAGTAGCAAATTTTGGGAGCCCATAGATCATGAAGCACCTCAACCTTTGCCACTGAAGAAGAAAATTGGAAGGCCAAATGAAGACGAAGAATGGTAGAGGGAGAGGTCTCGGGTCGAAAAGAATGAGCGAGGCGGGGTGCAAAGATATACGTGTTCTTATTGTCGCCTAAGTATGTTGTCAATTTAGCATGTGCCACAATATTAAAGGTTGTCAATTGAGGAAGCAACAACAACCGTTGAGGCAATTTTCACCCAAAAAAAAAAAAACAACCGTTGAGGCAAAGTGAAGGGCCTAGTGAAGAGACAATTGGAGAAATGCAAACAGCAAAGCCAAGTGAGTTGACTGTTATTCAATCGACAACTAGATCCCCGGTAAATCATGAAATTTATTTTATGTTTATGTTGCTTTGTCGTTTATCATAAAAATGTACATAATATCACATTTGGCATTGTATGTAATGTGTTTATTAGGTCACAAGAAGCACCTCAGTAAGTCATGAAACTAAACAGCTTGTTCGAAGAAGGCAATGTAGAAGATGACCAGCTAAAGGATTAGTCCAAGCAGCATCACGGCCAGCTGAAGAATTGGCCCAAGCAGCATCACGGCCGGTTTAATTGACTATTCTTCAAAGAACGAAAGAAATACCTAGTGGTAAATTTAACCATTTATATTCAGTTTTTCATTTTCTTTACATTATTATATGTCCCGATGTTATATTTATGGTGTCTTTCGCCTCTTTCTCAGGTTCGAAGAAAGTAAGTTGGAACTCAACTACCAACTAAAGAGCCATCACAAGAGCCACCTCAAGGGTCACCACAAGGGCCACCAGAAGAATCACTACAAGGGGCACCACAAGTACCACCACCAGTACCACCAGAAGGCCCAACAGAAGGAGGTGTCACTAAAGTTGAAGGGCTACACAAAAGGACAACTAGAAGAAGGCCAGGTGAAGGGGCAGCTACACAAAGGCCATTTAGAAGACGCCCAGCTAAAGAATTGGTCGAAGAAGCCTCGACTGTAGTTGAAGGGCCCAATAAAGCAAGAAAAAGAGTCAACAAATCACAAGTTCCTGAAAAGTGACGCCCCTATTCAAACAAGAGGGGCACTTGGAAAGAGGTCAAGACAATATGACTATGGCATTTATACAAATGAACGTACTGGAACAATTATTATGAATGTAAGTTTTATTGGCTACATTTAATTTAATTTATGCTGTAGACTTTTGCTGACAATTTATTGTTTTTTTGTAGCCTAGGAGAAGTTCAGAGGTTCTTATCTCAAGCCCAACTCAAGAATCAATGGCTACACCAACAAAAAGAAAACATCAAGCGTGCCAACAAGAAAGAAGAGAAAGAACCCGGTTGCAGCTCCTTTTGAATCAATTCGGCCTGGGGCATTTGCAGCTTCATTTGAGTCAGTGGATACTGAGAAGGTTGAAGCAGAAGTTGCACGTCCAGTTAGAAAGAGTGCAAGAATTATGAATCAAGTGAAAGGCTCATCGAAAGGAGCACGAATAGGGGATGTTGTGCATATTGATTGATGAGATGGGACGTGATAGGATTTGTAGAGCTTATGAGTCAAAATAGTTATGTAAACGTTAACGTTATAATAACACTTGCTATGGATGGTTATCTTCTTCTTTTTTCTTTAGTTTGTCATTGATGTTATGAGACTTAATTTCAATATTAATGAAATGATCTTGGGCTGCTTGTCAATTTTTGTTGTTTGTCATGGATTCTGCTTTTACTTGTTGTTGCTGCTGCTGCTGTTGGTGTTCTGTGGTGGTAGTTGGAGTGCTAGTGTGGCTGGTGGTGGTGGATGGTGATGTTTGGTGGTAGTGAGTTTGTTGTTGGGGTGCTAGTGTGGTTGGTGGTGATGCCTGGTGATTATGGGTTTGTGGTGGGGGTTATAGGCTTATGTTACACCTACACTTGGTGCAAGTGTGCAGTTTGCACAGCTTACACCATGTGTACTGGTGCAAGCTAGTGCAAGGCTCAGCTTGCATTAGTACCTTGTGCAGCAACACCACCAGCATGGTGGTGGCTAGAGTGCCTAGTGTGTAGTGTGGCTAGTGGTGATGGTTGGTGGTGCAACCGGTGGTGGTGGCGGCGCATTTTTTAGATAAAACCCACAAAAAAAATTGGCATTTAACTGGTCATATTCTAAAAAACTTGGCACTTAACTGTTCACTTTTAACTACAAGTGACACTTAATTGATCACTTTAATAATAATTTGACACTTAAGTGATCATTTTTCCATCGCGACTAGCACTTAAGTGATTACTAAATACAACTTATGGCACTCGGGTAATCACTCATGTTTGTCTTGTGTATATGTTGGTCTGCATCAAAATAGAGAAGCTGATGGTAATTTAACTTATGGCAACTCCATATGATAGCACAAACAACAACAAAGCTACAATGATCTTGTGGAACAACACAAACTTCTTCGCATCTTTCAAAAAGAAAATAGCCTACGTTAAATCCAAAACAACACCATTTTTAACTATGGCAGTCGGAGAAACTTTTTCTCATTTTCAAGTGATTTACATTTCATCATAAAGTACAATAGACAACAAAACAATACCATAATAAACGCTTGGTAACACTTTTGTTCAATTTTCATAATTGAAACTTCATTCTTGAAAGGTTTAGTTGAAGATGCTTGAGCGTGTATTGAGACTTCATTCTTGAAAAATTTAACTGAAAACGCTTGAGCTTGCATTGAGTTAACCTTGTCCAAGTCGTCCACGAACACAGATGGAGATTGCTGTCTTTTATGAAGTAGATCCAATATCACCTCTATGGCTCGGTCAGAGAATTTCGCATCGACCCATTTGAAGTATTTGCACTTTGACGCTTCTTTATATCGGGCGCATCCATAAAATCTTTTCCCATGATTGATTCGAGTCCACGATGTTCTTCTTGGACTCAGTAACCCACAAAAACAAAAACGCTGGCCTTCTACTTCACTTCAATGAGAGGAAATTGAGGCGATGCTGCATGTCCTGTTCTCCATTTCCAAGATTCGATGAAGGAATTTTGGGCAAACGAAAATTAGGGTTCGAGACTTGGATTCGAGCACTTCAATAGGAATTTTGGACGATTTAGGGTTTTAGATTTGGGGAGACGACGTCGTTTTTGGAAGATTCGGGGCTTTTATTATGCAGACGACGTCGTTTCTAGTGAGTTAGAGCTGACCCAGCTCTCCAGCGAGCTACGTAGGCAATAAAAAATAATAAAATATTGCCACGTAGGATTTCCGGCAAGGGTCGCCGGAGGTGGCACTTAAGTGTCCCCGTGCCAAGTTATGTACCTTTTCGAAATTATAACACTTAAGTGTCCTATCGGGTTGTTCTTCTTATTCTTCTGCCCTCTAGTTTCACTTGTCCTTTTTTGAGACCAAAAGAGCATAAAAAGACGGTCAAATTTCGGAATAATTCTAGATTTTAGAAAAAGAAGTAATGAATCGACGATTTTTCATAGATATTTCGCCTCATATCAAATAGCTTCGGAAGCTTTATTATTAAGAGAAAATGGGACAACAATCACATTGTCTCCTCATCATCCGATAACGGGTACACGGCTGACGTTGCCATTGTTATCAGCCCAAACAAAAACCCGATTGCAACAATAGTCTCCGATCGGGCGCTGCCCCGGAGTATGATCGCAGCTGCCACCAGTGGATTCTCGCGCTGGATAGTTGCCGTTGCTTTATCTGCATTTTGTCCTACCAACTCCGGCCAACTGGTTTTCCCTTCAAACAACACGGACAGATGACCCTTTTGTCAGATGCATGTAAATAAAAATGCTTTGAGATTGTGCAGAGGCACTCATATGAGAACAAAGAATGATACACAGATGAAATGCCTTAAACACAGATGTCGGACAAGGTAAAGCCATATATTTTTGCGGTGACGAGAACATAATTCAAACTTGCCATTTACATTGTCTTTGAACTATCCATGCTTCATTTTATAGAGAATGCAAAGGTATATACCTTGATGGCAGCAAGTACTGTAACAAGGTGGGTAAGGTTGATTTCCACAAGACATATCTCTCTATTCTCCAAAGAAGATGTAGGAAGTAGAGGTGTATATCGGTATTCACCCATTTCGGCTTGCTTTATAAGCAGTGAAAACTCGCCTTTCTTTGGTAACAAATTTTGCAATCAAGACGAATATATCTCATTTCATTTTAAATGCCCATTTGAGTAAAAAATCTGATTTTTTCTTGTTTATTAATAAGATAATAATAGCATACAGTAGCATACAGTTCACTGTTACTGTGGGAGGTAACGTGGTATGTGAGTCACAGTTAATGCTAGCATAACATCAACTGTAATGGAGGGAAGGAAATTCTTTTATCATGACATCAATTGCCTTTTCTATCGGTTACATCTTGTGGCTTACATGCCACCATTACTTGCGATACCGGGTGATTGTTAGTTAAGCAATTCCCTCGTTAATATGAAAGGATGTGCATGTCGGACTAGATTTCTCTCTCTCTCTCTCTCTATATATATATATATGCATATGTCTTCAATTGAAATATCTAGGGATATGTGTATTGAAAATCCTAAAATTTATAATAAAACTAAAATTAAGTCATACAACTTACAAAAAATACAATCAAATTCTAATTCAATTGTGTCATTCCATTAACTCTATTCAATTTGGCTAATGGAAAATGCTAACTTTATTTTTTAATTACTTTTGTATCCTACATGACGATAACATGATTAAAATGACGTGGGGTTGGTCTAAATCTAATTTTTAATACAATTTTCATTTTTATTAAATTTAAAATATAAGCTTAAAAAAAGAGAATTAAGAGACCTAGCGAGGAGGGTTGCAAGACCTTGCCAGCGTAGTTGGGGTAGCTAGGCCATGACCAGGGGCCAATGACCCTCACTGACTATAGGTAAGGGCCTACAGTCCTTGCTTACTTTTGGTCGAACTGTTTTATGCTCTCTATTATTACTTGCTTTTTTCGAAGTCAAAAGAGCATAAGATGATGTTAAATTTAGGACTAATCGTGCAATTTTATCTTGAAATCTAACATGTTTTAGATTTTGTCATATGGTTAATATGCAAGAAACCCAAACTAATATACTTATAACAAATTTATCACAAATTAATTTTTTGGCCACTAAAAATTTCAAACTAGTACACCTTTGATAAATTCACAAATTTACCATTTGTTAATTTTTGTTAAATTTTACCATCAAATTGCTAAGTTAGATGATACAAATAATTTGATGGTAAAATTTGGAATTCTATTCTTCGTTTGTTACAATTGTACCGAATTTGTTACTTTTTGTAGTATTAATCAAATTTAATGAATGGTACATTTATGACAAATATATCAATTTAGGATTTTTGGAGGTCAAAAAATTGATTTAGAATAAATTTATCATAAATATATGGGTTGGAGGTTTTGTGCGGTCATCTATGATAAATTTGTGATGAGTGTAAAAGTTTGAGATTTTTCACAATGAAAAAATTAATTCGAGATAAATTTATCATAAATGTATCGGTTTGGAGTTTTTATGATATTAACTCCATAATCATATGATGAGAACTCTTAAAATATTATTGAAAAATTTATTTTCAGTTTCTAAATTATATAAAAAAAGAGTCTGAGAAGCATGAACGATGTCGGTTATCGCCGAGTCCAACCGTCCAAGTCAGAACTTGCGGATGCTTCCACGTCATCAATCCAGGCGCAGCGTCCACATCTATCAAGGTCGTCCGATCCCTGCTATTCAACGGCCCAGATTAAACCCACCGAGCGCACACGGATTGCGCCCTCCCATCGGTCGATGCGCTTCCGATCCGACGGACCAGAACTCGCCGCCCGATGCCCGCTTCAAAAAGCCAGCGCAAACGCTCGTTGCCCGCGCAAAACGAAAAATCCTCAAAATTTTCGAACCCCTTCCCCACCTATAAAACAAGACCGCAACCGAAACCCTTCTCATCACCCAGAAAAGCTCCGATCTTTGCACCTCCATCCAGCTCCATCTTCTTCGTACGAGTTCCGGGCGAGCTTCATTCGGTGCTGAGAAAATGTCGGGCAGAGGGAAGGGAGGTAAGGGGCTGGGGAAGGGCGGCGCGAAGAGGCACAGGAAGGTGCTGCGGGACAACATCCAGGGCATCACCAAGCCCGCCATCCGGAGGCTCGCCCGACGGGGCGGCGTGAAGCGCATAAGCGGGCTGATCTACGAGGAGACCCGGGGCGTCCTCAAGATCTTCCTCGAGAACGTGATCCGCGACGCCGTGACCTACACCGAGCACGCCCGGCGGAAGACGGTGACCGCCATGGACGTCGTGTACGCGCTCAAGAGGCAGGGGCGCACCCTCTACGGGTTCGGCGGGTGAAGATGGGTTCTGTGCAGTGCGCAAGCTGGTGCTTTCTCGTGTAATTTTTATGCCGTTAACAAGAAAGGGAAAAGGAAGAAGAAGTAAAGGTGTATGCTTTTGCTGGATAGGGCGTAGATTGTTTGGGTTGTAATGTTGGGTATTCGTTTCTTTCTAGTGGAAATGAAAAAAAATCGACTCTTTTTCAAGCTCGAGCTTGGGTTTTTGTTGGGTGCGTGCTAGGTGTTTGTTCCTTGATCTCTTAGAACTCGGCTTAAGAATGGGCTTACTTGCGCGTACGAGGTGTTTGTTTGTTC
Organism: Eucalyptus grandis; assembly: GCF_016545825.1. NCBI lineage: Eukaryota > Viridiplantae > Streptophyta > Magnoliopsida > Myrtales > Myrtaceae > Eucalyptus > Eucalyptus grandis. The sequence continues at coordinate 27,673,842 of NC_052615.1, read as the reverse complement.
GTTGATCTCGTATGAGGAAGGGTTTAGATATTGAATTTGACTCTTTTTTTTTGGTCGAAGATATTGAATTTTGACTTGCTTTGTGGAATTATCATCTTGTTGGATACAACTCTTACATAACCATAAAAAGGGCTGTCAAACAAGGAAGAAGAACAGGAACAAGTCTTTTAAGACTTGATCGGCCTGAAATTTCCCATCGGTGATCTTTCTCTTGGGTTTGGATATGCTCGGTCCAGTAGCTTAGTTGATCTGGTCTTAACGACACTCAGGATACAATGATGGGCAGACTAGTATAAAATGAATGTGAAATGGTTTTAACTTTTTCACTTTGAAGACTGACTGTTGTTTAGGGGAAATCCTGATCATGTGTTCGCTTATTTTTCTTTGCCTAACATGGTGAGTTTCTTATTGTGTGGCGTTTGGTGTTAGCTTCATATTATGGTCGAAAGGATCTGAAAGGTAAATAACACACTATAATGAAGGATTTAGTATTAAACTTGCTTGATGGAATGATCAGCTTGTTGCATACAAACTTTGAAGATGCCCGTAAAAGGGCCGTCATAAGTGAAAAAACAAGAACAGAACAGATGAGTGAACATAGGATTATCCCATTCCCAGAAGCGCCATAGTGTCTTCACTCTGTCAAACTCACGAAAACAGCCTTCCCCTTGCAATTGCCACAGCTCCAGGGATGAAAACTTTCAGTTCCTGTTTTGGACCAGCATCATCAGTTATCCATATGTGTTTAACTGCAAAGACGGGTATATCCAGGATGTCCTCGATGCAATTACTGGGTCTTTACTTGCAAATTGGCATATGCACATGCCTAATCATCCCTTTGCCGGCTCTGTTTCCTAGTGTTCAAACCCAACACAAAGAAATCTGTTGCCGCCAGTCCTCGAGCTTGTTCTGTACTTTTATTCATACGGCGTTTTTTATCTGAACATAGACTTTCCTATTTCGGTGATGCTTCACGCGACTAAAACTATCTAATTTCATACCGTATTGACGGGCGCATGCCAGATCCATTAGGACGAATGATTACCAAAGAAGTTTGTATTCCTCTCTGTTGTCCGCAGATCTCCGACACTTGATCTTTCTTTCTCGCCTTCGAAAAGTGCAGCCCTACACAGAGGGCAAGTGTCGTGCCCCTCATCCACCCACCCATCCAGGCATTCTCTGTGAAATGCGTGACAACACTTGGTAGGTTCTCTAATCTCGTGCCTCCTCCCAATCTCCTGCAGGCAGATCGCACAAAGGGCGGCACCCTCGTCTTCACACAGATTCAATCTTCTCACGAAATCCCCGTACTCAACCACCGGAAGCCTCTTCCGTGCTCCCGCCTGAACACTTGCCGATGCTGGAACTAATGAAGGGGAGGTCCAGAAATCTGGGAACTCATGAAATCCAGAGCTGTACATGTCGAACTCTTCATCCGCCGAGACCACCTCGGAACTCAGCCTCTTGAGTATCACCCTCGCCATGAGTCTCGCGTAACGAAGTAGAGCTATCAGTATTATGAAGCTGATGGAGTTCGGTAGGCTCATGCTTCCACAAGGGAAACCCATGAAGACAACTCAAAAGGAATGTGAGAATTGAGTGAACTGATGAAGATCACGTAAATACTAAATGGGGTCATAAACTTGGAGGAAGTGGTGTGGCATCTGGATTGAATGAGCAATTGGATAAACCAGATCTGATCCTCTAAAACTCCCGATTGTGGACGTAATTTCCGAAGCCATCACTATCTGATATATTTCTAATACTATAATGTAGTCAATATCATACAGTAATGCCAAGAAGAGTGAATAGTCAAAACGATGCCGGCCGTCGTAGTTTATGTAAGTGAACGGTGATCGATGACCCCGATGTGCCTTTAATGATGTCGTGCATGAGCTGCGACCTTCTTTGCGGTTGGTTCGATGGGCAGACATTTCGTTGGATCTTGCAATGCGTGGAGTTTACGTTGTCTTAAGAGGTGTTTCGTGTATGGAGGATTTGTTAATGCCACCTGGAGAGTTTTAGGGCACACATGACAATTTTTTGTTTCTTTTTTATATGTTTTTTTTTTTTTTTTATGTTCTTTTTTTTTTCTCCGAAATAGATTTGGAATAGAAATTCGTTTTGTAATACAATTTTATTTTTCTATTTCTGAAATAAATTTTATTCCAAAATAGATTTATAATAAAAATCAGAAGCTAAAATTTTTTGTTTTTATATTTCCTTAATGAAAATGAGAAATCAAACTTTTCTTATCGTTTACTTTTGTCACCGCCCATTGCTCACTTGCCGCACGTGGGACACTAGACGTCCGCCACCGGTTGTTGCTCGCTCGCCACCGCTCGCCCATCGTTGACTGTCGGCCATCGGATGCTAGATGCCCACCTGTTATTGGCCGCTCATCGCCAACCACTGGATGATGGAGGCCCATCGCCGACTATCGAACGTCCGTCGCCGACCACCCGTCGGATGTCGGCCGCTGGACTTTGGCCGTTGGCCACCTGCTTCCAGTCGCCGACTCCGGACGCCGACGTTGACGCCGAATGCCGGATGCGGACTCCGGATGTTGGACGTCACCGCTAGACTTCGAACTTCGGCTGCTCGCCGTCGATCGTTGAACGTTGGACTCTAGCCACTAGGATGCTAGTCGTCGCCACTCCTAGAAATAGAAATTTTATTCTTTTATCAAATGAATTTTTATTTTGAAAATATAAATTTTGAATTGTTATCAAACACGTTTCTTTACTCAGAAATTCGTTTATGGAATTGAATCCGTTTTAAAAATTTTGTCACGTGTGCCCTTAAAACGGTGGAGCTTTTGTCCTGGGTTAGATTTCAGGGACATAACACAAACATATTCTGCAATCATTGAAAACTAATGTAGTTCATCTCAACTAAGAATTTCATTTCAATGAGGCACCGCCGATATATTTATTAGTAGCTGTCACACTCGCATACACATTGTAAACAGTCATGTTTTCGCTAAGACGGAGAATGAATAGAAATATTTGAAATTATGAGGTCCGAAGAGTTAGAGATTCATTATAATAAGATATATCTTCATTAGCGCTCTCATTTTCATACGGAATAGCCTCTTATTGTTGATAATCTTGAAGAAATCAATGGCGATTTTGTAAATGCATTGAATGATTGGGACTAGAATAAAAATTGGAGTTTTTTTAGACCAAAAAAAAGAAGTCAAGGCATGATTCAGATTTGATGTAAAGTTAGATTTTTTTTTTTTTTAAAGAAAATTAGGCCCGTTAATCAAGTAGAAATATCCTAAAAAAGGAGCAAAAGGTCCATTGGTCTAGATATTAAAAAAAAAAAAACATTTTTGCATGTTTTCTACTTTTCCGCTAAGAATTTAAAAATCGAAAGGAGATATTTAAATTTTCAAAAACTTATAATAGATAACTCTGTATGATTTTATATGTTAAAAGGCCGCTGGTATTCCACCTTAAAGAAAAGTCAAGTTGCGATATTCTCGGCAGTTGAAATATTTAAGGTATGGATTGGAGACAGTCCAAATAGCTAAGTGGAGATTTTCATATCATGCCTTGGATTTGTAATGTATTTCGGATGGATGGCAATCCATTTTGGATTAACCTGAACGGAAAAGACATGCGTGGTAAGAAGATAGTTGAATTTTATGCATTCAACTTTTTTTTTTCCTTTCAGGTGATACCAGCTTATTTTTAAAATGTGGTGACCAGTTTGAGCTTGTGCTAAAATTTGTGAGGATGACTATGGAGAAAATTACCAAAAAATGTCTTAAATATATCGTATAAATACCAATTCAATCATAAACTTTTTAATTTAATCAATTGAGTCCTAAGCTTTTTAATGATTTGCAAATATATAATTTCCAGTCAATATTGGTTGGTAATGATTGACATGGACGCTTACCCTTGGTGAGGCCATGACACCCTCTAGACCTCACCAGATTTGGGTTAGGGGTGGTTGGCGAGGATGACTCCACCGGATCCAATGAGGGCGACCATTGCCAAGTGGCCAATAGAGAGAAATCAAGAAAAAAAGAAAAAAATATATTTAAAAAAATTGCAAAATCGTCGACGTTGATATTGACCATCTTACCACGTATGATGGTCGAAGTCCACTAGATCGCCACGTCAATAATTTTCGATTAAAATTGACTAGATGAAATTGGTTGGCAAATTATCAATAGATATATGACTAAATTGGTTGGACTGAATTGACATTTGTACAATAAGTTTAAGAATTTTTTTGGGTAATTATCTTAATGAAATTTAGTGGAGGTTAGATTTGAAGATTTCCAATGTGCAATGTGTTGGGTGAAATTGGAATAGAAGCGGTGAAATTAGAAGATGTAGAGAATAGAAAATGATGCAAGACGTATTATACAAGGAGTAAAGCAATGGAGAGAACATGAGACAATGAAAGAGAATCACCAACAAAATACTTAAGAAGAGAGTCCTTGAAAGAGCATAACCTTTCATGAACGAAATTAAAGTCCATTAGTCTACTACTTTTTGTTGATCTTGTGAATTTGTATATTCCTTTTTAATGCCTCTTGTAGATTTTATTGCAGTTTCATTTGAAAATCAAAAGAGAAAATGTAATTGGCTCCTGTTTGAGTAGGCAGCTCTTAGCCTCTTACCGATACACAAAAGATTGTCCTTTCGCGATGTTCAACTATCAAAGGAAACTGCGAAAAAAACAAATACAATCAGATCCGATACTAATTTTTCTTAGTCCATACGGAAGGGAGTGCTAAAAAATGGACCGAAAAGATGGTTGATAAAATTTGTGAAGAAAAAACCTAGCCAAAGACAACAGAAAAGATATGAGTAGCCAAAGACAACGGAAAAGATATGAGAGATAGACTTTCGCACTTTATTTTTAAATTGTATTTGATGATAGCTCGAAAATGATTTCTTTCTTATAAAAAAATGAAGGCATTTTTCCCAAGTCAAACTAGTGGGTTTATGGAGGCGTGTGGAAGAGCTCTTACCTAATGCCTTTGCATGAATGCAAATGACTTTAAATTAAAGAGCTTTCATGAAGTGCCCATAGCTTTTCATAAACACTATTTGCTAACTAGAGGGCTTTTAGTAAACCAACTTTTTAAAATGAAAAAGCAAAAAAAGAGAATTGGAGAGGAAAAAACCGTGAAGGATTGCGAAATGGGAGTAGCAAATCTAGTGGAAGCAGATAGAGCTAGTAAAAATCAAACTATTGAAGAGGCCAAGTGAGGCGACGCCGAGAGTTGCACAATGTTGGAGGGACAACCTCACATGAGATCGCATGAAGCCAAATTTTAGCGTCCCTTTGCAGCTGTTAATGAGCCTCACAGGTCCTCAGCAACCTCGACCTTCCAAAATTCACCTAATAGACTAGTGACTGTCAATCTTGATCATCGACCCTCGAGGACTGTCGAATTGCACTCGCATCAACCAAAAAGAGCAATAATGTGTGCGTTAGGTCCACAAAGAGAGACAATGGACAATAAAGTGAGGGCAAAGCTGGATTATGAAACTATTAATGAGAGTAAGTTGGAAGAAATAAAAAGAAATCACTAACCCCTTAATAGCACTATGGAAATGCAAATTCCGGGTGGAAAATATATGGGGTTGCGGGCTTGCGGAAATGCTAACTTTAGCTAAAAAGCCTTTGGGTTTAGATTACTTAATACCTCAACTTTGGAATAAGGCACTTTAGATGTCCAAATTCTGTGGGAAAAGTTAAACCAACGTTCCTCAATCTTCTAAATACTGCAAAATGCAAAATGTCTTCTAAAAATTCTGAAAACACTATCGTCAAAGATAGTTTTTCATCAACTTTGCTGATCCGCAATGCCATGATGGGGAAATTAAATCACTGAGTAGTGAAACCATGGCCTCCTTCCTAAAGGTCATGATCTTAAAAAATCTAGGTAGCCACAAATATTTTCTCGACAATATAGTTTGGTGGGGGAGGGAAACTTTCGTGCTTCCCACCCGAAAGATTTAACAAGTGCATTAGTGCGGTGGTCCCTAAGTTTTACATGTCGTGATCTGACTAAAAAGCATAAAAAAGAAGACAATTGTCCTGTGAGTTGTCAAAAGCGAGTCGACTGCCAAGGAGAGAGAGAACTAACGACTGACACAGCTTTCTTTAGAGGGAAAATTACTCGATGTGCACATTACTTTTCAGAAAACCTAGGAGAAAAGGAAAGGACGTCCAAACATTTCAGACTTCGAGGTTTTGGAAATGTAAAGTCCAAAGTTGGTTCATCGACCCAAGCAAACCTTTGTTTCGTACACACCGCTCTTGTTGACCCTTTGGCCAAGAACTCTTCATGGATACTGTTTCACCCCTCTCTCAAATGGATTAAAAGATTGATATATAAAATTAACTCTTACAATAATAGAACATAATACCATTAATTAAATCAAAAAAATTACATTTCAACATAAGGAGAGTAGGGATGCTAATAAAAAACCGAAGTCCCAAAAACCTGTCTTTGGCCGGCCTGACATGGGCCTTGGGTCTATGATCGGGTTTTATGCTAGTGTTTTAGGGCTGAGGTCTGCCCCAGCCTGAAATATATGATAATTTAATTTGTAGTGAAATAAGTATGGAATATGTTTGATGTTTGTCCTTTCAAAGTAGAAAAATATTTAATTTTTCAATTGAGCTAAATCATCGAAGCTAGAAAAAATAGAGGATGTGAAATTGAAGAAGTAGCCCAAAGCATGTTGAAGAAGTAACCCAAGCCAAGACCCTCCTCCGGAGCAAGTCCACCCGGCCAGTTTGCACAAATAATAATTGGAGATTAGACCATTACTTTCCATACATTATTTGCGCAATGATTGAGTATTTTTCCTGTGGGTGAATACAACGGTCGGCCGCCCGGCCATGTTCAACAAAAAAGTCATTTGGTAAATCAAGTTTTTTCCTTTCCTTTCAGCATTGTTCTTCAAGTTAGAGGCAGGTAGCCGCTAGATGCTTTTTCAGAATAAGCAAACTTATCCATAACTCATATGGAATTCCTCAAGTTGGTCAACTAGACAAGGAAGTTGGAATCACTTAGGCCGATCACCAATAAACTAGTCTCTCTCAACCGCCATCACCAAATTCAATCTGGTATAAAATGGTCAACCCCTAAACAATACGCTTTGAAGATAACGGACAGCGATAGATTGTCATGCGCCCCACGATAGTAGTCATAGATGCATGGCACGGCCACCGGCTCTGTCATGGACAAACTCTCACAGAAAATTGTCCTTCGACATGTCAAAGAGGGCCAGACAGGAGTATTGTACAATCAATAACACAACTATATATGTAATATACATTATGATAGCCCTAGGAAGAGTCCAGCATCAAATGCATCGATCTAGATATAAGTTGCATCGAATTCTTATGAAAAATTCGATCGCAACTACAAAAAGAACCTTCAGATGTAGAGCACGTGCTTTATGGCTAAATGGGATCTTTTTTCTTTTCCTTTTAGTAGCCATGGCTAACTGGGGCCGGACGACCAAACCCCTACCACATACAGATAGCACGCAAGATTTGCGCTGGCTCAGCAGGTATTGCTGACAAGGATGGTTAGAAGCTCAATTCATCAGATGATGCTAACGGTTGAGACGTATTAGTTTCGATCTGGTCGCTAAACGATGTAGGTTGCACAACCGCCCTACTAATTAACCACGGACTTCTAAAATAAACAAGTCCTTCATCATGTAATGCCTGCACGCACCATCAAGAAAGACAATTCATGACTAGTAATTTGGTAAACTCCAAAGACAATCAAATGTGTGCCAAGTATATGTTGGTCAATGCCAAACAGTAATAGACAGAATATATGAGATGGGGTCATCATCGTAGCTCGTCAGCGGCATTTTAATATTACGTTAGATTAGCCACTCTTTCTCCAAAAATTGAAATTTTGAAGCAATGGCCCAACGCTACACGTTTACGTTAATCAACGCTCAAACTTTTTAAGTCTAGATACGTGACAAATAAGGTAAAGCTTGTCAACACGATTAAAGAATTTGAACGAGGGTTTCTTCGGAAATTTGGAAAGTGGGGATTAGCTCAGCAATCCTCTCTAGACGTTAGGCCACATCCCTTATGAAATTTTTGGTAACATCACTTGATATAGTTTGCCAGACATACAAATTCAAACATCACTTGAAATGTCGATGGTTGTAGACCGGTGAGTGTGCTCCCAGCCCCGCCTATTACCACCGGAGCAGGTGCCTAGCGGCCGTTTATAAAGCCATTGCTTTCTTGGCTTGCTTTTTGTTTGCACCAAAATTTAACCAGATCGTGGACATGAACAAATATGAGGCTAGAAAAGTTATCGGCGGTGGATACATGAGCCATTATTGATGACTGAAAGAGTTGTCAATATTAATATACCTCAATGACTGTGGATCAATAATAGATATACGACGATGTATGGATAATGGTTGTCATAACCAAATTAGTCAACGGAGACACTGATTCTAACAAAAAAAATGAAGATAGCGATGAAAAGGAACGATAAGTTGTCAATAGAGGCACAAACGATAACTAAACGTCTGGGAGGCGTGAAGAAACTATTATAATGTTCTAATTTGAAATCGTTCGTGGAAAGAGTAATAGAGTCCAATAAATCATGGAGAAAAAACAGAGTGAGTAAGGTGAAAGATCAATGTGCGGTTTTAAAGGAGTAACCTGAAGGTAAGATAATGGCATTACGAGAATATGGGATTGAGATTCCAAGGTAAGATCATGGCATTACGAGAATATGGGATTGAGATTCCCAAAGACGTGAAAACATTGGCTAGAATTGTAGAACTGCTCTTGAGCGATTTTATCTTAGGCATTATAACTATTGATGCTTGACTATTGGGGAGACCACACAAATAAAACATCTATGTTTTCAATTCTTGCACTGTAGTTATAGTTTCCAGATTCGCGTTATCAATTAAATTCCGACTTGTTTCTTTACTATAGTTTCTAAATCCATATCATCGATTAAATTCCGACATATATTTTTTTAGTTATTTCTAGTTGCCTCGATGTTGATTAAAAAATTCCGGCACAATATGTGTATGTTCAATCCGACTACCTATAATATATCTTGTATGGAATCATTACGGAATATGTCTCCTCTAATAAAAATCGCTTTCGTTGCAAGGTCTGTCATGGCAGATTTGAATCCCAGAAAACACTTTTGAATCGTCCATGATAATTAACTAAGGCAACACCCAATCATGTATCCGCGCTTTTTGCATCGACATGGAGAGAAAAAGAGGTCAAAAAGAAGAAGCTGCAATTGCAGAAATGCGCAGAGAGAGAGAGAGAGAGAGAGAGAGAAAAATTTGATTCCTTCAAATTACAAATCTGCAAAGCCACGCAGATCCCTCCGAAGAGGGGCTCGAGCTTCCCTTTGCAGCAACCGATGCACGGTCAAAGTACCCTCTCGCTCGCGCTACATACGGCTTCCGTGAATCCGCAAGTACTATGTCCCAATCCAATGGAATCCCCGGACCGAGGATTAATATACAGTCCCCCACTTGCATAATCGGATTAAGTAAATGAGTCGGAGTCAACTCGATCCCATCTTCATCTTCATCTTCAGCCGCAAGCTTCCGCAATTCTTCTCCGCCTCGGGGTGGCTGCCGGGAAGAGCAAGCACCGGCAGAGGGGGCACGTCACCTGGTTCTCCTCGACCCACCGGTCCAAGCACTCCCTGTGGAAAACGTGGCTGCAGTTGAGCAGCTCCCGCACCTCGTGCCTCCCCTCGATCCCGCTCAGGCACACCGCGCACATCTTCTCGCGGCATTGATCCCCGCCTCCCTCTCCTCCTTCTCCTCCGCCGCCATCTTCGTCCAATGCTCTGCCCTTGGCGAGAAGCTCGCCGAACTCGAGGACCGGCACTCTGCTCCTGAACTGGGACGCCAGGACGTGGACGGGGACGAGGGCCGGCGTCAAGCCGTCCATCACGAGGACGGAGCTGTTGGACTGGTCCAGCGAGTGCGGTTCCAGCTCTTCCCCCGCGCGTTCTCGCTGTCGGAGCTCCATCAGGCCCCCCAGATGGGCGAGAGAAGAGATCAGCACGATCCTGGCGTGGAACAGGACGTTCTTCACGAACTTGAGGGTCATCCACCTGGGGTCGATCCTCATGCCTAGGAAAGTGAAAGCCGCATCCATTTTCCACAAAACGGGAGAAGCGGGGACGGAGAAAGGAAGGAGACGATGAGTTGAAAATGGAGGAGAGAAGGGTGACGCAGCTTTTTAAAAGGAGAAAGTGTCTGGAACCTTTTCGGAACGGTGATTGAAAGCAAAGTGGATGGCTTAAAATACAATTATAAAGTTGGAATCTTTTTCGTTTGAGTAATCTAGTTATTGCCGGGCAGGGAAAGCAGAGAGAGGTACAGGGACGGAGATCCACGAGGCAGCGGCAGAGGGATTGTCGTTGTCGTGATTTCCCTGTAGTTTTGTCTGGCGCTCTCCTTTTTGTCTCTCGAGATCGATTAAAAGTAAAGCGGATCTTGGATTCGAGCGTGCATCGATGAGAGAGATGCATGTGGGCACGGCCTTTTGGCAATTGCGCCGGTGGGGACCGGTGTCTCGGGGAGGGAGTTAGGGTTTCTGTATGATCTGATGGGTTGGACTAAATGCGCGGTTCGAGCGTGATTAACGGTTCACGTTTCACATCATTCGAATACGATGATCACCCCGTTGCTATATTTCTTCTGTCCGGTTAATCATGATATATTTCATGCGGTCCCAGCTACAAGTTAGTTTTCTAGAAGGGCTTGAGCACGACAAAACCATCAAAGCCAAGTAGTAGCGAAGTTACCGACACACACACACACACACACACACACACACACACACACACACACAAAAAAAAAAAAAAAAAAAAACAAAAAACAAGTAGTAGCGAAGTTCGATTTGCATAGAGATGGGCGAGACTTTCCAAATCACCTTATGGAGAAAATTTCTCATTTTTTTTGGAATATTCTTAAGGCGCGTTTAATTATCATTTTGTTCCCAAGAGTAATTTCTAATTAGAAATAGTTTATTCTAATTCGGTCTTTTAGAGCAATTTTTGAGTAAAAGTACGTGTTTAGTAATTACGCAAAATTTCTATTTCTGAGATAGAAATATGTTTAATAAAATTCTTATTTTTTATCTTTTAATTTTTCAATGCTTTTATTATATTTTTCTCTTTTCACTTTTTCATTTTCTCTTCTTCCTCTTCCTTGTGGCCGGTTGCTAGTCACCGGTTGGGCAAGGTCCAATGAGTTCTCGACGAGCCTCTGGCAAGACCTCACCCAGATCCGGTGAGATTAAGCTTGTTCAACCACCAGCAAGGCTCGGGTTGATGAACCTAATCGTGGCTTGGCCTCCCTAGAGGCTGGTGATGCTTCGGCAAAGTTGCCGACCCTCGTCTCGCTGGTCATTGGCCATGGCCGAGGTTGGTGACTGGCCAAAAGGAAGAAGAAGAAGAAGAAGAAGAAGAAAAAGAAAAAGAAAGAAAAGAGAAAAGAAAAGAAAACAAACTTAGACTTACTTCTAAGAATTATTCTCGGAATAGGAAGTAACTTTTTTCTACTTATTGATTCTATTTCAAATCTATTATTGGGAACAAAAAAAAGATTTTTGTTCTCGAAAATAAATTTTTAGCAAATGGATTTTTATTTTTTGTTTTGTTCTGGAGAACAAAACAATGTAATCAATTGTTTTGAGTATGGTTACCAAACAAGACCTTAAAGAGTATTTTTAAAACCCTTGTTGAAGAAGTTTGATAGACTTGTCTGAATTGTGATTTTTTAGGCTTGACATCCATTCTAATCATATTCACCTATTTATTGTGTTGAATTTGTAGCATTACCACATCGAGCCTCCTCCTCCTCCTTCTTCTTTTCTTTTTTTGAGGGGGGTGGGGTTGGTTCTTGTTACACTGATACTCAACTAATTGTGTCGTCAAGACTTAATCAATTAGCAAGGGACTTATTGAACCTCCCGAGCTTGAGATGCCCAAAGAGCTAATAGGCATGCTTTGGGCAACTCTCCAATATTAAAAGATCTAGCTAGTCTCGACTTTGGTAGGTGCCGACTTGGCTCAACATGAATACATCGATATACATTTTAAGCTATGAGCCGGCCTATGCAATAAAGCAAGCTTGATGTTTGAATTTACCCTTATCTAGATTCGTCCAAATATTAGGATTCAATGCACAAACATAACGAAATAAAAAGTAAAAAGCAAGAAAGATATATCAAGACATAATGTTTATCATGATTCATCCTAACATGTGACAAAAAATTCCACTATAATCGGCACATCCCACCTCTTAGTAACAAGAGAAATAGATTATATGTTTCTAGTAACTATTCATGAGTTAAAACCTAAACTACCAATGTAATATGAGTTCAAATTTAAAGCTCTTTGGTGGCTCAAGGGTGTTGTCCTTGTGACCCCCACCCAAGCAACCCTAGAACTTGCGCCCACTCATCGGGGACGAGACCTTTATGTCTCCGAGTACAAAGTACACCCCAACCCCAACATCATCTCTTATCTTGACCATTGAGTTCATATATGTTCAGAGAGGGTTTTCATTCTTTTTTCTATTTTCTTTCTTTCACAGGCTAGATCTTATACTTTACGCTTTGAGATGTTCAAAAGTCAACAATAAGCTTCAAAGATTCAAGGGAATATACCGCAATGAAAATGATAGAAAGCAAATACTCTAATCCATATTACGCAAGTTTAGGGGGTGTTTATTTCATTGAAAGCTTCATAACAAAGAGAAATATTTTTCATAGAAATCATTTCAAGGAAAATATTTATTTTTCATATGTTTGGTGGTTTAGAGAAAGTGATTTCTTCCTTATCAGAAGGGGAAATCGTTTTCCTCCAATCTAAATTTGTTGTGTTCAGTTCATTGAAAACGTTTAGCTCTCCGCTATCCAAACACTGGAAAGTCGAGTAACAATTTTTCAAAATATACATTTTTTCCACATAAACAGATCCTTAATCCACGTCACGGAGGCAGGGGCAGATCTGCTCACAAACGAGGTGGTCCTTGAGATCGTCATCCGACGGTACTTATCGCATTAAACAGAGAAATTATTACCGTGTCACGGAGCATAAGAATATAATACCTCTACGAGCTCCAACGATTGGCCTTTTGTATCGCGCATTGTGCGGTCCACCTTGTGTGGATGTAACGTGTGTATTGTATTGTATTGTATGATGAGTATCATTCGAGGTTCCGCCGCCCCAACTTGTCTCACAGGAGAGACACCACTGTCGTAGGCTCCAATTCTTTAGCTAGGGATACTGTCGGATTCTTTTATATATAATAAAAATACTTAAAGATTATCCTGATTTTTCTTTTGTGGCTCCATCAATTTGCGTCTTGACTTTTCGAAATCACCTGCTTCCAACCAAAAAAAAAATAAAATTATATGGATATCATGTACGTAAGCTGTGGAAATTTCATATGTATATCCATCGTGGGTACATTACATTTCGTAGCATGAGCCACTTACAGGAATTAAATGGCTTTTGATGGGCACGACTTTTGCTTTGAATCTCGCAAATTATACATTTTTTTTAGTGATAGGCGGCTGTCAACTGTACAATAAAGTCTAAAGGTGTATATACTTAAAAATCCATTTGTATAAATTGATGTTTTTAGATATGGCTGACGACCCTCCATTGGAGGTGGCGAGGTGGTAGGAGAGCCGTGTTCACCCAATTCTTATGTTCTTATTTATTTATTTATTTAATCTTTTGACTTTTCTCATATTTGGAGATGTTTTAGAGGTTCCATTGGTGTCACGTCGATATATTGCTGGAATATTGCGCACTTACCGATTAGATTGCATCACATGCAAAAGAAAAGAAAGAAAGAAAATAGAAGATGAATACGTTTGGTCGATGAAGTCAAATTTTCAATGAAAACTTATACCTATAGCCAAAAGTGTATGACGAACGCCGCAGCAATTTCACGTTAGGAATGTGGCCTGAAGGTCTGCGGCCCAAATGGGTCCGCATTGCCCATTGCAATGCAGCCCATTAGAGGCCCATCTTCAGGCACGCGGAAAAGTCCATGCATTGGAAATATTCTTTTTTTCGAATAACCTTCTCACTAAAGCAGTGTGATTTTCCATCCTTTTATTTTTCATTCTTCCAGAACAAAAGAAGTTCCGCTTTTTATATTTTCAGAACTCTGCAAGAGAAAAAAAGAAAGATTGATTTTCATAATTTACACCTCCCCAAAAAGTTATTTCTGACTTTATATCTTCTGTATAGATCTTGGTGTCATTCACTTAATCCCACTAGGTAATGTAAAAACTCAAATAAATTCTTCAATTAAAAGTAAAATCTTGGTTTCTAGGAGCTTAGGATTCTTATTTAATGCATATGGTTTATAAGTAGAGCAATATACTATTGATTCTATTCTTTCAAGTTCATTATTTGTAGTGTCTACAAATTAGAAAATGGTCAATCGTCATCTATTGACCTTAAATGCATAGTTTGGCTTTTGAAGCATTTTTTATACATCAAAAGTCTATATACTAAGGCTTTGTTTATTTCACGGATATTGAATAATTTGAAAAATAATTTTTTTGAAAAATAATCACTAATATTACTTGAAATAATTAGTTAATGAAAAATATTTTCATTATCGATAATAATTTATGTTTAAACATTTGCATGAAGGATGACAATATTTTTCATTCATTTTTTAATAAGCAATGCGATAAATTATTTTTAGGAAAAAATATTTTTAAAATCATTCTTTTTTCTCAAAATAAACACGCCCTAAAACCCAATATAAAGTTACAATAAACATAGATAAGGTACAATCATATTGCCTTTTAGTTTGTGGCATAGTTCTTTCTATGACATAACCTATCAGTGCTCAATAGAGTCAAATTTGATTAAATTTGTAAAAAAAGAAAATATTTTTTCATTCTTATAAAGTTTATTACTTAGTGATTATATATAATATGAATATTCTTGTCTTTTATCATATTTCATATTTTGGGAGTTTCATATTTTGCAAGGCATTAAAGAATGGAGTTTCCCAAAATACTATAGCATCATAAAGTTCAAGCACGATGCAAGGCATTAAAGAATGTAGTTTTTCTCAGCGTCTTTCCCAAAAATACCATGTTTTATCCGCGCACCCATATGTTAATCATATACATTGTGAAAAATTTGCAAGCGGATTTCTTCTATGCGTGATGAAATTGACACACTTAAAAGTAAAAAAATAAAAAATAAAAATAGAAGAGAAGTAAATCAAGAAATCCCGTGGGCGGTAAAAAGAAATTAGAAACCGATTACACCAGGGTAATTGTAAAAATCTCAGTTTTTGTCCGCGACGACGTCGTCTGGCGATTACAGTACTGGATAGGATATCGTTTTCCCTCGACCTCGCTCTGTTTCGCCCGGGACTTCTCTGCGAGCAAACTAGCAATGGCGTCTTCGATCTCGACGTGCCGCGGCCTCTCGCCCTCCCAATTCTCCCCCAAGAACCGAGTTCCTCACCAACCCACTTCCTTCTTGCCCTCGCCCACCGCCAATCTGTCCTCAAAATCGAACCTTCTTGCTGTTCAGTTCTTGAACACGGCGCGCCTCCCGCTTCACTCTCCGACCAGGAAGTCCCTCTCCGTCGTCGCCATGGCTCCTCCTAAACCCGGTGGCAAACCCAAGAAAGGCATGTGTGCCCTTGGTCTCAAGTTATGGTGCTTCATGTTCCCTTCCTTTTCTTTTTGTTACGGATATTTATTTGTCTGTGCATTTTTGCTTGTTGAATTTTGCAGTGGTTGGGTTGATAAAGCTCGCGCTGGAAGCTGGGAAAGCCACTCCTGCGCCCCCCGTGGGGCCTGCGCTCGGTGCCAAGGGCGTTAACATAATGGCCTTCTGCAAAGATTACAATGCCAAGACCGCCGATAAAGCCGGTTATATTATTCCCGTGGAAATCACTGTTTACGACGTGAGTTTCTTGGGGTCTGTGGGATGGCATTGTTCGTATGGTGAATATATATAGTTCGCTGATGTAACGTGTAAGGATGCCTGGGATTTCTTGCAGGATAAGAGCTTCACTTTCATTTTGAAGACCCCTCCAGCTTCAGTTCTACTACTTAAGGCTGCAGGTATAATGGGCACCAAGTGCTCGATTTTATTTCCCTTCCGCAAGCCTCTTTATGCTCCGATATTTTCTTGTGCCCTCGGCTTGCTTTATGGATATCTTTTATTATTTTCAGTACATGTAAGATCTTAACAAACTCAGTGCTGGTATAATGCTCATGAAATTTGTAAAGCAAAATTAAGTTCCAGCATGAATATTTGATTGTTGGTTTTGGGTTTGTTTTGGCGGTAGTGTAGATGGGGAATGCTGGATTTGGTTATGAGGGGATGGAAAACTATGGGTAAAATTTTCTTAGAAAAAATGGGAGAATTGAGAAAGCAAATTTCAGCAGATATCAAGAAGCTGGGGTCTGTTTCTCTCGTTGCATATTAAAATACGAACTGGAAGACCCAATTTTCAAGTCCATGTGATTGATAGTGGAGTAGTACAGTTAAGGCTTCGAAGGATCCATTTCAGTTTGACCTTTTCATTGAACATTGTAAGTCACTCATGAAAGCTTGTGTCCTGCATCTTCCAGTATTGCAAGCATGATATGCTTATTCGGCTATTTGTTGTAGTTGATCCTACTTAAAGATTTGGTATGATCAATTGATGAGCACTAATTTTGTTTCCCAAATAACAAAAAATAAGGGGGAAGTATGACCATGAACACCTTATGAGGGAAACATTGACATATGAGACTAATTTAAGATGTGAATGCAAATACTCCCAATGTCATTTGTGCTATGATCTAAAATTTAAGTTTGATTAATAAATTGATATCCTTGCTGTGTTGTATGAATTACACTTAGGTGCAAAGAAATACATGTATGTTGATTGTCATCAGAAGATGGTTAATATATTCTTTTGCCAAAGTTGTACATATCTAAGAGCACATTTACCAATGGCGGCTAAATTGATAACCTTGTCAAGCCATATTTGTAAGTCTAGTTTTGGATTTAGGTCTTGAATCTCTTCATCATTCAGGCAGCTAGCTGGGTGAAGAAATCTAGATTGTTCTTCTTTACTGTGTAGTTGACTAGGGGGTTTTGTGATTCTTTGACATCTTTTCCTAGCATTTAGGAATGATAGATGTTGAACTATGATGATAGAGGTGGCTTTTAGGGATTATCGGTTTCAGGGTGGATAGGTTTCAAAGTTAGAATCTGAACCTACCATATTATAACAATTCTTAGTTTTTGGATCCTGGAACTTATCTTATTTGCTTGGTACCAGTTTGGAGCCTACCCTGTTTTGCCGGTCTGATTCCAATGTTTTCCTGAGAAACTGTTTTCTTTTTCTTTATTTTCCTTTTTTGGGTTCATTTTTTACAGCAAAATCATATGAGGCAATGAGTAATGAAACAATTCAAAGTAAAAGATGAATAATGGAAATCTCTATTTGCCAAAAATAACAATCCATAAGATGAATATATAATCACGTATAATTATAAACGATAAAAAGTTCAAATACATAACATATAACATAAATTTTAGAACTCCATTCCCCATTCATCCATTAAAATTTAGGGGAAGTAGAAAGACTGATGAGGACTTTCAAGGAAGGACAAATGACGAAAGAGTGTTTGAGGTTAGAATTTAGGGGAAAAAGAAACCAGGGTTTTGGGTTTTTATCTTATCAATCTAGTTCCGAAACCGGTTCCAAAACAGGGCAGTCTGGTCTGATTCCTGGGTGGGTATTTACTTGGAACTTGTTCTTGGACCAGTTCCAAATATTTGGAAACTGTTCCTGGACCAGTTCCTAATGGGAACCAGTTCTCAGACCTGTTTTTCAGGCTGTCTGATCCGGTTCCCAGGTAGAATCGGTTTGGCTGCACACCTGTCGTGGCTTTAGTTATATTGCTTGTAAAGCTTGGGTTCCTTTAAGGTTTGCGACTAACCTGTGATCAGTTGTGTCTCATAAATGTTCTGATTGTAACCAGTTTAAACTTTTGTTCCCTGTGGTTTGTGATAAAGCTACATGCATTGCTCCCTAATAAGTTATTTAAAAATTCTGGGAGCTCTTTCCTGCCAACAGCTTGTCATGGTTTTGAGGACGATCAATTTGCGTAAAATTGATCTTGAGACACTTTGTAGCTTCTATATATTTCTTTGAGAGTGCTTTCTTTCTTAGTGGCTTCAGATATCTGTTTTGCCAATGCATTTTTTGAAACATATGAAAATTGTGGCAGAAAGAACCTTGTAACAAAACTTTGATTAGTTTAATGTCACAGTAAAGGGTACATTTAGATAATTTAGATTTGTGTGCAGCAATGGAAGTTCAAACGAGTGGACTTCTGCTTGTTTCAGTCTGGAGAACTTTGGGCATGTGTAGAAACTAGATTAACTCTTGCCATCCATTCAGTTGAGCGAATGTGTTAGTCATTGCAAAATGAAGAGATTATTTCCCGTAGTGAATTTTGATGTCCTTTATCTTTTGGTTAGCAAGGTTGTGAGTACCTTCTATATTCTGATTTGCTTTTTCTAATGTTTGAATCTATATAGCATTTGTTAAGCGTTTGCATGGAGTTAATATTTTTCTACATAGTAAACTCTCACATATGTTTACCGTATGATGTCCTAGTTGGTTCACATATTTAGTATAGGCAAGAAAAGCTATAATCTTTGGAAGGTCCATGAGTTTGTCATTAGGCAGCATGGGGGGCGACCTAATGCAAAGTACGTGCTGGCACCCACAGTCAGAAATTTAGTATTGGACGCTTGACTATCTTCTGAAGATTGTTGGGTTTGAGCTCTCACTTTGAGAGTGGTGTGTGTTTGTAACATGTTAAAGGACCGATTTGTATGGCAGTGATGACAAAACATGAGCCTTTCCTTTTGGCCTAGGAGAAAAAAATGGGTCCATGTATTCGTTTTGCTGCAATTTCTTGTAGAAATTCTGTTAGTATCATGGAGATAAAAAGTTTCTATTGGTTCTTGGGAATGAACTCGATTGTGCAATCTGCTTGTCTCAGCACAAAATCAGGATTGGCTTTACTCTTATACGAGCACATCTTTGCGAATTACTGTGTCAGAGTCAGCGGCGCATTTACTAGAACCTTAATAAATATCCAGGTCATTCAGAAAAATGCTGAAAGTTTAACTTTAGGGAGGGTAAATATTATGGTTTCAATCGTGTGACTCCAGTCGTCATGAATGAATCTGTTGTCCTCATGCTAGTAATTAAAAACTAGAGTCTCTTTCATTTCATTGTGAATTGCAAATGATGGTCCGAAATTCTGGCTTTTACTGACCTAGGTGATAATGCAGGTGTGGAGAAAGGTTCGAAGGACCCAAAGATGGAGAAAGTCGGGAAGATCACCATCGACCAACTGCGTGTGATTGCTACGGAGAAGTTGCCAGACTTGAATTGCACCACTATAGAATCGGCCATGAGAATAATAGCTGGAACCGCAGCTAATATGGGTATCGATATCGACCCACCTGTTCTTGAGCCCAAAAAGAAAGAACTTGTGTAGTCCTGTCGATTCTCTGTTGCTATAAGTTTTGCCTCATGGCGCTTAGAGTTGAGTATCGTAAGATTTTCCAAAAATTCCCGCATTTGGCGAATGTCTGTAACTCATTTTTTTGTTGGCAAGAAAAGTATAGCTTAGCGAAATGGTGTAGATTCAGCTTTGTAAATCGTCTTGTTCATCCACGGTTTGAATGCTGAGAATGGTGCTTGTCTGGGCAGGTGTTTTTCCTGAAACGAAAGAAGAGCACACATAAAAACTAAGTAGCACTGACACACGCGACACTACACGTTGACACGTTATTTCTAAAAAAATAGGGAATTTTGACACGTTATGACACGTTATTTCTAAAAAAATAGAGAATTTTGACACGTTAGGACACGTTGTATATTAAATATATATTTTTATATATACATAATAAATTATAATTTTTTTTAATTATTTCAATCAAACTAATTCGAATCAAATTCGTAAATAAATAAATAATTAAAAAAAAGCCTAAAATGAATATACACTAAAAACATTAATCAGTCATTTATTAATATAATTCATTGTTTCAATTTGACAAATTTAACTCTTAAAATTTGGAGAAAAAACAATCGATCCATATTCTGGACTTGTATGGTAGATATGTTGGAAGATGAAAAAAAAAAAATTAAGGGGTGAATTGTATCACAGATAATGAGAGTCGAAAAGAAGAGAAGATTTGTTTTTCTTCTTTCTCCATTATAAAGTTAACACCGTTAGCTTTTTTAACAGAAAATGTTGACGTAGCATTTAAAATTAATTTTTATTTTCCATGTGGCTTTTTAATTATTTTTTATTCAATTAAAAAAATTAGATTTAAAAACTTAAAAAGAAAAGTTAATTTTTTTTTAAAAATCGTTAGAAAATGGAGGGGCCGGGCCGACGGTCGCCGGCCCCTCTAGCGATGGGCGGCAACGGGGAGGAGTCGCTAATTTTATTTTATTTTATTTTTAAAAAAATTTTAAAATAAATTTTAACTTTTCTTTTTATTTTTTTAAAATCTATTTTTTTTCAAATAATTGAATAAAAAATAATTAAAAAAAAACCATTTGTAAAAAGAAAAATTATTTAAAAGGTCACATTAGCACCACATCGCATTTTCCGTTAAAAAGACTAACGGTGTTAATTTTAGGATTCGATTGAAATAATTTAACAAGTTTTAGGACTTGATTGCCCCATTTTTGTAAGTTTTAAGATTTAATTGTATTTTTGTGACAAGTTTTAAGACATTTGCAACACTTAACCCTTTATTTTTTTTTGTTATTGTATTTTATTTTTCATATATATATATATATATATTTTAACCTCTCATTTATTGAATTTTTAAAATTAAACTTGATATTAGAATCATGTGTCGGAAACTCATATGTCAGAATTCCGACTCAAGTGTCGGAGAGTACCAAGAAAGTTGATCATATGCCAAATTTTCCGATATGTGTTGATTGAGTGTCGGATACGTGTCGAAGTGTCGATACGATACGATACGAAATTTTTTGAAGAGTGTCGGTGCTTCATAGCATAAAAATATTCGTTTCATTCATAGTCACAAACTCACAGTGAACATAAACGAATGGGACACGTACTTTTTCCCTCCTCAAGTCACGCAGCAATCGTCCAACCAGTTGCACTAAGCGATGAGGTCATCAACCTTTTTCGCAAGCACTTTGTTACCCATCTTACATGATTCTCGATCTGATTTTATCCAATGTGCTCCATACATATAATCGAACGGGACATGTACATTCAGACATTCATATCAAGTTATTGACCAAACAAGATACAGAAAAATCAGATGATTGTTCATTTTACAGTCCAAGCATGAAGAAAGCTGGCCGAGAGCCGGTGAGTCCAAATCTGTCCATATGAAAAATCAACAGGTTTCGGACAGTCTCAGCCCGACCCCATCCAAGCTCATCTCTGCACATGGACAGGCTGTGCGGGCCAGCCAAACCGAGCCCGTGAACAAATTTTTTGCTTTAAACTACAAAGGGATATCTTGAAAGCCTGGAGTTCACGTGTCTAGTTATATGACTTTTACTCAACAACTTTGACGGATATATCTACATTTTATTTGCTATCTCCATTGTATTTTCTTTTTCTTTTTTGGTCTGAAATACTGATAATTCCATTGACTCAACACAATTTCATGAACATCCGAAATTAAAATATCCAACATAGGTTTTGGGGGGTGAGATAGTCAATTAATAGGGAAGTTCTTGCTTCTGCGGAGTCTTCGCCGCCACCCGTAGACTATGGGTCAGCGGCACAAAGAAGAGACGGGCCCAAATCATTTATAATGTGGAATTCGTGCACTGCGTGTTGGAAAAACTTGCAAAGTGGAGCTCGTACACTGCGTGTTGGAAAAAGCTTACTTTACGTAAGATTAAACCTCCATGGGGTCCATTCTATCTATCTAGACCATTGGATCCCATATCCCCTTATCCAAAAGAACATAGCACATACATTCCGATGCATCTATTGGAATATGAATGGACTCATTATCCATCTCTCGGGAAATTTTTCACTCTAGTTCTCGAAAACACATTCTCCCCCCTGCTCCGCTGCATCGACGGCTTGTCATCTCCACAGCATGGATATCTTCGAGCTCCGCATGCCCTTCCGAACATGGCTTATCACTCTCAGCAGACAAAGGAGGCAACGTCCATGGTAAGACCTTTCTTCTAGATCGAAGGGAAAGGGAACAGTTCTGGGTTTCTCAGATATGCTGAGACCCGATTAAGGAAACAGGGAACCAGCAAGCTTCAACATGGCAATTGAAGAGAATCAAGCATTGGATTCCTTTTGCGTATACACTTCAGGAATCATTGAGACTATACCGACAAAATAAATAATGACAACTTAAGAGGGAAACTTATTGGAGAAGGGTGATGTGTTCGCTTTTCTTTGATTAATGGTCCTGTGTGACCCACTTTGCTAGTAATACAGAATGCATAAATTAGATGTCGATCCCGGTTGTTTAGGGCGTGCATGGAAACGTTTCAAACAACGTTCGTAACACTTGGATTTTGTTCTCTTAACAAAAAAAACAAAAATGCGCGTTTGGTTGCGTTTCGTTTTTTTTTTGCTTTTTTTATTCCCAGAGCAAAATAAGAACAAAAAAAAAAAGAAATAACAAATTGTTGTTTCTTGTTCCAAAACAAAAATGAAGAAACGTTTCTCTTCTCTCTCTTCTTCTTCTTCTTCTTCTTTTCTTCTTCTTTTTTTTTCTTTTTTTTTTTTTTCTTGTCCGCCGGCCTCGCCATGGCGACTCGTCGAGGGCCGGCCATCGGTGAGGGGGCGAGCGGCTCGCCCGCCGTCGAGGCTCGGCGGGCGGGCGAGGCTCGAGCCTCGTCCATGGCGAGCCTCGCCGGGTTGGGGACCGCCGAAAAAAGAAAAAAAGAAAAATAAAGGAAAAAATGAAAAATAAAATAAAAATGTTTAAAAAATTAAAAAGAAACAAAAAAGAATAAAATTTACTAAACGTGTTTCTATTTATTTTTTATTCTCGAACAAACGTTACTAAACACGTTCTTTTGTTCAAAATTATTTTCCTTATAGAAATATTTTTTTTTTTTGTTCTAAAACATAAAAAGAAGAAATGTTATCAAACGCGCTTTTAAAGTAAAAAAATCCATGTGTGCCACGGAGCAATTCAAGTTGTGAGAAGTGCCCACTTCTTCATGGATGTCTCCTCCTACTTTTGTAGCCCATACTTGTCAATTTAAGACATCAAACTTGACAAGAAAGGGGACAGCTTTATCAGTAAGTGGAATCCCTAGGTGTTGCCCACCTCCACTTACCTCTCTCTTGTCCCATCGGATTCCGCCAGATTGCACTGTTCCTCAGGGCTCGACAAATTGCTTACTTTATTTTTTCTGGGGTCACTTCTTCCTTTCCTTGCTCCTCCTTTCCAAGATTTTATCATTCTCCTTTCAAGCATCTTGGATCATTCGGCGTTCCTTATTTTTCTCATTTTATTCATCCAACAATCAGATTGTTTACATTCCGTCAATCTTTTGGGATTTTACCGCGATCGATAATTGAGAACATGCTGTCTTCGAAGGATGACATGAAGTTACAAAGGCCACTTCTGGAACGCAAAAATAGAAGACACGAAGGACAAATAGCGAAGTCACAATAGAAAAACACTCTAAACATTCCTTTAAGGGCAGATCGTTGATAGAAATTGAGGGGTGTGTTTCGATGGGAACGCGGACTTCGATGAATTCCTAGAATGCTCAGAAGAAAAAATGGTTAATACTCCAAAAAACTCTAAACCCAGTACACTTTTGTGATAAATTTACCAAAAACTATTTTTTTAACTACCAAAAACCCAAAACCGGTATACTTTCGACAAATTTACTCAAAATCGGTACACTTGTAACAAATTTACTCTCTGTTAGTTTTCGTTAAATTTTACTGTCAAATTATTAAGTTAAATGATACGTGATAGTTAACTAGTATACCAATTTGTGATTTTACGCTTCATTTGTCACAGTTTACAATTTTTGTGATTTTTTTGTGGTATCAATTCAATTTAGGAGATGACATCTTTGTCACAAATTTACCAGTTTGAGATTTTTTGCGGTCGAATAAATTAATTTGGAGTAAATTTGTCATAAATGTACCAGTTTATGATTTTTTATGGCTAGGGTAAATTTGCCACAAGTGTACCAATTTAGGGTTTTTCATGGTAAAAAAAATAGTTTATGGGTAAATTTGTCATATGTGTATTAATTTGAGGTTTTTTAGGGTGTTAACCCAATAAAAAAAAGACAAGCATTTTTTTTTTTGCTAAAGGACAAGCATTTTGTTTGTTTGGTGGAAAATGAGAAATTTAGAAAATATTTTTTAAAAAATAATCGCTTACAAAATAAATGAATGAAATTTGTTTTCACTGCCTACAAAAATATTAAGGCATAATATTTTTCACAAGCCTTTACCTTTGAGATATATTTGTGACAAGTGTATGATTTCGTGGTATTAACCCTTACTAAAATTCTAAGAACATAGATTATTACCAAAACATGCAACGGATCACATTCACTTAATAGGAAATAACTCTTTTTTCCCATTAAACATTACAATTTAAAGATAAGTATATGACTCATCCACCCTCTCAAGATGACTCATCCACCCTCTCAAGATGACTCATCCGCCCCCTTAATTGCACCATCGACAAATGTAATATTTATTTTATTTTCTGGAATCTTTTGGTCCCCAGTTTTGCATGATACGCAAACATTGCACCTAATCATTTTTTTTTCTCCCTAATTTTTTTTTTACCAAAAGTACAAAAGCCTTTTTCTAAAAAAGGAAAGGCAATGTATGATGGCGGATTGAGAATATCCAATCGATATCCGCCCAAGAAGAAAAAAACCAAAACAAAAGCAGGACAACGAAGTCTGACGCTGCAAAACTAATAAAAGAAGGTACTATCTTAAGGCATTTTCGTGGCCATTCAATGACCACCAAACAAAATCTCCATCGTCAGACTTTGGATAATCACACATATACTAATGAATTTTATCTAATATCTAATATAATTCATAAAATTTTAAT
The DNA here is from genome assembly GCF_016545825.1 of Eucalyptus grandis. Taxonomy (NCBI): domain Eukaryota; kingdom Viridiplantae; phylum Streptophyta; class Magnoliopsida; order Myrtales; family Myrtaceae; genus Eucalyptus; species Eucalyptus grandis. Next base: position 27,648,660 of record NC_052615.1, on the reverse strand, counting down.
TTTTTAAATAAAATCCATAAAATTTTAATTAATACTCAATTTAATACCTAAATTATTATATCCTTGATTTCAATCTAGTCCCTAGATTATCTAGTGTAAGGACTAAATTGCACACATGCCATATTTTTTGTCACAGCAAAGTTACTATTTGTATAATTTTCTCTTAGACTTATTCCAACCCTGAATTGATTGAATCATTAAAAAAATACATTTTTTTTCGCATCTTCATTAATTGATTTGGTTTTTGGGGCCACACCTTTTGTCTCAGCATCAATAAATAGTGAATCATTAGACATACAAAGACAAAAAAAAAAAAAAAAAAAAAAAACTGGGACACATGGCCAGTGGGATGGTTTTTGTCCGCATGTATATAAAGGAGTTGAACCGCCGTGGGAATTTGAGGAGACGGCAGTTGCTCGCTCGCCTGACATCGCCAGGGTAAAGTCGATCGCTTCCTTCGATGGCTTCTCGTGAAGTCCTCTCTGCGTGTTCTAGTCGTCGTTTGATTCTCGTCGGGTTCTTCTTTTGTTCGTGGGAATTCGATCGATGGGTTGTTTTGCGAATGCGGTCTGAGAGATTATGTCGATCTGTAGCGGGAGGAGGAGGGGCTTTGGACTTTTCGGGGGTGCGCAGGGCGTGTCTGTGGGTGTTTTGCGAGATGGGTTTTGGTTGTGGTAGGTTCAGTGCGAGTTTCTGGGCTTTGCATGGCTGATGCGTCGCGCGATTCTCTGTATCTGTCTCTGGAGACTTGCTTGCGTCGAGTTTTGCGAGGGGTGTTGTATTTTCCTGGTTGCGGACATGGGTTTTTTTTTTTTTTTTTTTTTTGTTGATGTTTTCGTCTGTTGTGTTTACGCGCACGCTTGATAGAGATTCAGCAATTGAGAATTCGTATGTTCGAGGTTTGTTTCTGCGGTTGTTTTGTTCGTTGGACCTTGTGAAAGTTCTTTGCTCTGTGTTGTTGTTGTTTTTTTTCTTTTACTGTCAATTTGCTCCACATGCCTGGTTTTTTGGGTTTTCCTTGCATAATTTTAGGTTTCAGTGTTTGTATATGCGGTGGAAGTCATTGAGGAGTGCATTCGATTTGCCGGAGTGGATAGGTTTCTATGATTGCGATATTTTTGCTTGGTTTACATGCTTGAGTGGTGTTTTCTTCTACTTGAAACAGAGTGGATCCAAAATTTGTGATGGCACGTTGAATTTCAGTGGCGATTGTTGCTTGGATGGTTGATAACGCCAGTTATTTTCTGTGTCGCTTGTGCTTTTTTTGATATCTATTAGGGTGACCCATGGAGTTGACTATGCTGGATTCAATGTATTTTGAGCAAAGTGTCCTTGCTTTTCAGAGTTTGGCTGCTCTGAGTTTTTTATTCTACTTTAATGCATAACATTTGATGAACTTCTGCTTTGATGCTTAGCATAATGACAGCATAAATGGATGATGATTGAAAAGAGCCAGGAGGATTAAAAAATAGTGAAAAGTGGACAAAACTTCTGAAAGCGACCCAGTCATGGGCATGGTCCATGGGATAGTAGATTTCGCACCATGCTCTATCAGTTATGGCTTGAGTCAAACTAATTACATCTGCTCAAAACTCATAGTTACTGAATCTTTGCAAGTCTCAGATATTTCTGGCTTTCAAACTATTTATAAGGATGTGAGTTACAATCTTATTTAGTTCCAAATGTCCCAATCCGAAGTCTGATTAGTCTGAAACATGGACGCTGGAGAATCTTGGATAGTGTTTAATTGTCATGTATGGGATTAGTATATAGAGTTCGATTATCGTTTTCTAGATTTTAGAGTCTCCTCTGATATAGATGTGAAAAGGATGCGGCATTGTATATGCTTGAGAGGGATGGGGAGAAAAGTGTCTGGAGTGGGAACCCCAGTTTTGCACTCATTTATGACATTTTGGTATAGCTGTAAGTTTTCAGAATTTTATGGTATTAATTAGTCACACAATCCATATGTGTGTCAAGACATTGGTAAGATTCCAAGCTTAACAATTTTTGGTTTGAATAAAATTCCTGTTTACTTTTCATTCAGTTGCACACTCACCAGTTAATTTTATGGAGTGCTACTAATTTTTGCATCATGGTAATCAAGGAACTTATAGGTTAGCAAAAAGAAAGATAATAATAATTCGGCATTAGTGAATACTGTTCCTCAAGCTAGTTTCATCATTACATTAATAGTTGCAGGCTGTGGTTTGGCCAACAGTAGTTGCATCACTAGCATCAATTAGGAATTTACATGTCATGCTTCCAAAGAATGGACACTAGATGAGGATCTTGCTGCATTATGGTATATGCTTTAGAGACCACATGCAGAATTGTCCCAGTTATCTGGAAATTAATATGCTTTCCAGTTGGGTTTGTATATCAGTCAAAAGGTGAGTAATTCAGATAGGAGGCGATGTTTGGGCCATTGACATATGTGTTGAAAATTCTATACGTAGATTTAGATACTCATTTAAAGTGCATTAGTTTACAGTCATGATGGTATGTTCAATGGCTTTGGTTTGAACTTTGAAGTAACTAGAATTCTAAATGTTCATTGAGAGGCATTTGAGGCTTTTTTTTGTTATGGATATGAAGGTGTACTTTGGAATCTGTCTTTTGGGAATCTTGCATCTACCAAAAAAAGATTGCTGAGGTATTAAATTGTGATACCTTTAAAGATTAGACTCAGTGCTATTCACAGATTGAAGTACTGGAATATGAAGTAGAGAAAATTCAAACGATATGTTTCCATAAGATACTTGTCTTTTTGGTATTAGACTGGAATTTTAGGGTAAACTACTTTTTTCCTTTTTCTTTCTTTTATTCTCTGCTTTTAGCATAGAGTGATCCAGCCTTTGAAGTGTAAGTTTCTTCTTTGATTCTATGTGGCATGGGGCTTATAATTTGGCACGTCACAATCAAATGATTCTGCAAGCTGCATATTTTAATATTCAACTGTTTGACATCACATTTTCTTATGCTAATCTGTTCTTCATGTGTGTATTTTTTATCTAGAGATTCTTCTAGATTACTCTTGTTTTAATGTAAAGTGGGTATATATGTTATATGAAATACTTGGCATTTGCATTAAATCCTTTGACATGTTATTCTGGGATTGTTTTCAGATGGAAGCTCGGAGTGGTGAAAGTGGACATATAATTGAAGTTTGTGGGGAAGTGCCAGCAGAAACAGGCGCAGGCAGGATGAAAATTTGTGGTGAGGCACCCTGTGGATTTAAAGATTCTAGTGCCAGTTCTCAAGATGAAAAGGAGCGGTCAGCATCTATGAGGAAACTTTTGGTGGCAGTTGTCCTCTGCATAGTATTCATGGCTGTAGAGGTTGTTGGAGGCATCAAAGCAAACAGTCTAGCAATTCTAACAGATGCAGCTCATCTATTGTCAGACGTTGCTGCATTTGCTATATCCTTATTCTCTCTGTGGGCTTCAGGATGGGAGGCAACACCTCGCCAATCCTATGGTTTCTTCAGGATTGAGATTCTTGGTGCTCTCGTGTCTATTCAAATGATATGGCTTCTTGCTGGGATTCTCGTATATGAAGCCATCGAAAGGCTGATCCATGATACAGGTGAAGTTCGGGGTTTTCTAATGTTTCTTGTTTCTGCCTTTGGTTTAGTGGTTAATATTGCCATGGCACTCTTGCTGGGTCATGGCCACGGTCACGACCATGGTCATGGTCACGGTCACGGTCACGGTCACAGTCACGGCCATGGTCACGAACATGGTCACGGTCACAGTCAAGGCCATGATCACGATCACTGGCATAGTGGAGATGGTCATGACCATGGAAGCCATGACCATAATGACGAGGATCATGCTGGACATAACCCAAAACCCCAAGTCACAGCTGATGCACATCACCACCATCATGATAAAGAATTTCTGGAACATCATCATGAGCATGATCATCATCATGGCCATGAAACAGATCTTACAGAGCCATTGGTCAAGGCTTGCTGTGATATCAATAACGAGAAAGAGAGTGGGCCGAAACAGAAGAAGCAATGGAATATTAATGTACAGGGTGCTTATCTTCATGTGCTAGGAGATTCGATTCAGAGTGTTGGTGTGATGATTGGTGGAGCGATCATATGGTATAAGCCCGAGTGGAAGATCATTGATTTGATATGTACCCTAATATTCTCAGTGATTGTGCTGGGCACTACAATAAGAATGCTTCGGAATATTTTGGAGGTTCTCATGGAGAGCACACCGAGGGAGATTGATGCCACGAGGCTGTCACAGGGTCTGTGTGAGATGGATGATGTGATTGCAGTGCATGAGTTGCACATCTGGGCAATAACAGTCGGGAAAGTCTTGCTGGCTTGCCATGTTAAAATAAAGCGTGAAGCCAATGCGGACATGGTGCTGAACAAGGTTGTTGACTTCATCAGAAGAGAATATAACATCAGCCATGTCACTATTCAGATAGAGCGTGAGTAGATGTTGAGCTAGTGAGATGGCCCATCTGTAGTTAGGCATCGATGCACTGAATATATGTGGAGATGTTTGAAGGATCTGGTGATTCAACTTTTCTCGATCACAAAGATGATGAGCACTACACTATGTTTCCTTGAGAAGCCAGCTGGATCAACACTGAGGTTAAATTTCATCTCTTAATTGTCCAGTGGACATGAAACCTTTCACCATGTATAAAAGGCAGTGTGCACGGCCCTTGTTCGCAACTTTTGGACATGCTACCCATGCTTTTATATTTGCCTGTGTTAATTGATCTCGAGTAGATGTTTAGCATATGCTGAATCAGCGCTGGGATGCGAATTGCGATTGCAGCCTGGACTCTTTTTCTCTCGCTAGGTAGAATATTTAACAACGGAGTGAGCATCCTAAATGGAATGGATCGTATTAGTCATTTTTCCTTTTGGGGTGCATATTCGACATTGGAGTCAAATGAATTTGGATTGCCACAAAATTTCTGCACACTAGCTCATACATTTCCATGCCTCATTTCGTTAGTATTCCTCCGGTTCCTCATTTCGCATTCATTCCTCCATTAATTCCCTTTCCACCACATTCTCTTGCGCTAAGTATGCAGGAGCAATGGCAAAGGATCCATCCTGCGAAGGTGGCAAATGTCTCTCTCATGAGTTAAGCCGGCAGTGTGAAACTTATTCTGTGATTCCTGAATGCCAATGCACCCCTTTGTGAGAGACTAGAGTAGCAAGAAAGTCGTAATAGCCTTACTGTATACTTGGGAGATGCAGAAAGTTGTAATAGCCTTTCCTTATGAAAATTTTCATTGCGGAAATACTGAAATTCCACTAACATTGCATCCTCGTCATCTTTTGCCCTACCGCGTTGCTCATGCTGAGAGGCGGTGGGAAAACTTTTAATGTAAGTCGATCATCGACACCGGTCACTCTTCTCACCGGACCGACGGCCCCAATTCTCTCTTGTCCGAGACTCGAAGCTGGCCAGCTTGACATAGAAAGTCCATTTTTTGGGGGGGCAGAAATCCAGATATACTCCCGGGCGTTCGTCACAATTTGTCACATGAACAACTCCATGGTCATCCTCTCGTCTTCAGGTCTTTTGTTTGCGTTGCCCAGTGAGCTCGAGTACCTCGGTTGTCTGTTACTCCAGAACTGTTGCCATGTAGGCAACGGTGGGCCTAACAGCTTTCATTTCACATCTCATGGGTTGCCCCGACACTGCTGTTAGCGGAGATCCAATTAAGCATTAGGACAAGGGTCATTTGAAACAAATTGGGATGGAGATTGACCCTCAGCAATTAAGTGTCGATAATCTGCCCCTTTACTCTTTGGGACTGAACATCAGAAACTCGAATCTCACTATTTTCTAGAAGGCCCGAATCGATTTCTTCATCCTGTAGTGGTCCCAACTTATTAAATTTAGAAGAATTATGTGGGTAGTGGATGGGGAATGGGGGAGGGCACTTAATAGCTGAAAATGTATAATTATCCACAGTGAAAAATTTAAACACAAGTGTGTTCGCATAGTTCTACACTTTGAAGAAAGATTAAAAAAAAAAAATGCCTAAATCGCTTAATCACAATGTATATAAAAGCGCACGCCTGCATGCGTACGCCTTTGAAAATGAGGATCAAAACAGGCCGAAAGAGCGGAAGAAGAACGAGGGCACTTGACGGGCAAGACATGAGCTATCGACTCGAAAGCGATCGGAGCTCCGTAAAGATGGGAGCGTGGAGAGAAATGGTCCCTTCCTCGGCTGGATCTTTGGATGATTCAATTATGATGCTGTCGACATTACAGCTCAGCGGGGACCAAAGTGCTAGGAACCCATGTGCCGTGCCTTTCTGACCGCAGAAGAGAATGTGGCCGACACTGTTCCTGAAGAGATAAGGGACCTACTCCTTGAGGCCAATTATTTGAAAGCACCGATTGCATGAAAAGCTACTCTCGATTAAGACCACACGCACATGTTAAAGGGTTGACCTCAACCGGTTCATGGACTTTCAGAGAGTTACATGATAGATAACTGAGTCTCTACACTTGTACCCTTAGATTATTATGAAAATTCTATATCTTTCTAACTTTTTGATATGTACAAACAAAATACTCATGAGTCATGCATGTATGACAAGCAGAAAAAAGAAAAAGAAAAAGTCAAATTAAACTTTTCTTTTCTTAAAAAAAATAAAAATGGAGGGGCGGTTAGCTCACTAGCGACCTCCTTTGGGCTATCATAAGGGTCCTATACCTTGCGCGGATTCTTCGGTTTCAGACCACTCGGTAAGCTCACTACATCCCACCAAAATTCTATCTGTTGAGATGTATATCTATACAAAATACGCTGTAACTAGGTAGGTATAATACAAGTTATTCAGAAATTCGCTTACGGTAAGAATTGAACTCGCAATCTTGTAAAATACAAGGTATCTCGTTAATACTACGCTTGCCATTTTGGTGATCAATGTACATTTATCTTGAAATATTTACCTGCCTCTTTTTTTTACCTCCCTTCATTTGTCGGTTTTCTTGAAGATTGACTTACAGATACATGTAAACTTATGACTGGACGCTAAAATTGGACCAATAGATGCAGTTAAATGACAGCAAAATTGGTAGGTTTCTCGAGGTCAAGATCAGTCAAAAGAGAAGATCAATTTGTTCTTTTGGTTGGCCGAAGCAAAGAGTGCTGGTATGAAAATGGAATTTTAGCAATACTGAGAAATCTGAGATAGGACAGCAATGACATTAATCGAGACCAACGGCATTTCATTAACCAATCATCATTACATACGTAGAGATGAATATTTTCGTTGAAGATATAAAATGTCTCCGTGCCATTTGATTTAATCAGTCAATATTCAATTACTTAATAATGGAAATCCATTTGTAAAAGAAAATAATATGAAAATACTTTCTGGACTTATGTTTCTCCATATATTTTGATGTCGTTGATGTAAATCAAGTAATAGAGGTTGCGTGTCTATTAAATCGAGTTATTAAAGTAGGAAAAGAACTGAAAATTTCCAATTGCGTTGTGAATCAGAGGTTGTATATCCATGTTGTTTGATATCAATAAGATTTCTTTTTTTTTGGGTCAATAAGAAATTTCCATTCATTATCAAAATAATACATGAAAGGGAACCTTAAAAGTCAAGTAACATAGCAAGTTCATAGACTCTAAAACAAACAAAAAAAACCATAAATAGGCGTTTCATTAGAGCATGATTATTAGAGATAATCACAGACTTGTCTTTCAATAACAGATTTGAGATTGCTTCTAAACAAAAGGATTGATGGCCAATCACTGAATCTCATAGCACCATTAGTGACAAGCACATGTTTGGATCTTCATTTGTAATTACAACTTTGCCTTTCAGCGGTGTGCGCCTAGGTTTGGTGTTCTTAACACCATCACCATATGGGGACATCATAAACATGTTGGAAAAACTCAATTTGACACCCGTGACACCCGTGAGAGCGGGCTCTTAAGCCAATGAGAAGTGCCAAAACTCTAAATGAAAATGGGTTGATGATCATAGAATTGACATCTAAACTGCTGTAAACACCATTAAAACGGAAGGCGGAGTATTTACTCATTAAAACTCCAAAATTTAGATTTAGATTGGAGAGAAAAGCTCCAGATTTAAGATTGGAAGAGCAAAACTACAAGATCTAAATCTAAATCAAAAAAATCAAAGAGTAAAAGAAACAAAAGAAAATAAAAGGAAAAGGAACTAGGAGAAGGGAGAGAGATTTAGGTCGAATCCTTCCCCATCAGAAGTGAAAGAGATGAAGAAAGGTTCAGAGAAGGAGAGAGAGGAGGATGACCCGGGGGGGGTGTGGCGGAGGAGGGTGTGATATATGGAACAACCTCATTTTCTCCACATCAGCACTAAAACTGCAAGACCGAAGTTTAGAATAAATTCTAAGCCGAGGGTATCTTGAACATGTCCAAGCAACATTCGATCCTGAGTCCTCTGTTCCAGAACTTGTGGTAATATTCTTCATAAGTGAAGCTCCTGTAAACCCCAGGATTGTCGTGGTCAATCAAGCCTTGAGCAGGTCCAATTAGGGCTTCTGGTGATGGGCAATAAAAGGTTGGAATGGAGATTCTCTCCCTGTCACAGTTCACCACTTTGCTCTGTGAAGTATGCTCTTGTACTTGTCATTGCTAATGACCCGAATCGATAAAAATCATGTCCAGTTCCAAGGCTCGTTGAAAAAACAAATGATGAACTTGTGCAAAAAGATGGAATCAATCTTCATCAGCCAGAACAATCATGCAATTTTTGTTTCTCTCACTAAGCTAAAAAAAAAGTCGCTCCTTCCTGTTTTTATGATATGTTGTACCAAATTCTCCTCATTAGCTTTAGAGTCTCATCCTGGACATGTTTCAAAAGAGTGTAGCCAAAGTACCTGCATTTGATCTCCTATGTTGACAATGAAGGTGTTGGGGATGGGATCGACAACAATCCATTTTCCATCCCTAAGGACTTGTAACCCGGGCACCTCGTCCTGAAGTAGGATGGTGATTAAGTTCTGGTCAGTGTGGCCCGGCAACCCGTAGGTGAGCTCGGGCTGTGGGCACGGCGGATAGTAGTTCATAGCCATGTGCTGACCATGCTTGCCCAAGTTCTTGCTTATGTATTCCCTTTCAAGCCCCAGGCTTTCTGATATGGCTTCCAACAGTTTGAGCGCCAGTTCTCTTACTCTTGTGCAATACTCTCCCACCTCCTTCCTGCTAGTCAAGAATATTTAACCGGTAATGCAGTTAAAGTGTGCCAGAAGCGACACTTGAAGTTTGGCGAAAAATCGAGAACTTTTAGACATGCTCTTTCTAACTTCCGCAACGTGGTAGTCATAATAAATCACTGGAAAGTACCACTTTCTTTTTCTTGAGTGGCTGACATTCCACGTGGATCAGTATTGTCTATTAGTGAAAATTAGGCTCTTCCCCTTATTTTCTTGGGTCCTACATTTCTTCCGTTGAGAGATTCTTATCTTTCAATCTTTTTGTTTAGCTAATATCAGACTTTAGAGTGATCAAGCTTTTAATTTTCCAAACTTCACTGGTGAAAGCTTGTGAAATCCTCATGTTCAATAGGAATTTTCAATAGTTTGAATGTCACGAAACTCAGGCGCATCTATTTAGAAGGAAGCTCCACTTGATACGGTAAAAATCTCGGGCTTATAAAATAGCCATAAATCTTGTGGATCAAATAAGATTGAGTCATAATTTGAATGGATGATCCAAATAGAAATTGTTTACTTGTGATGATAGTGATAATCAAATCCGTTGTGGATTTTCTAAGGATACACAAATTCGTTCCGTAACCACTGAACCATTCTAATCGGAAAGATATATTAAAATAAAAAATTAATTAATGTCGAATATTTGAGTCAAAGATAAATAAATCACATGATGAGAATAAGCTTTGTTTATTACCTGAACGATGGAGGATTGGTTGGCCACTCATGCATGTATTCTTCAAGAGGGTAGCAATGGAGTCTCAAGAAGTCCCTCCAGTTAGACACCTTCTCGGTCTTGATATTAAAGCTAGTCGAAAGCCTGGTCGATTTGGACGGGTCATCAGAGTAATTCTTCAGCCTCTCGCTCTCCGGCAACCGGAAAAATTCCCCCGCTATGTTCATGATGGCCTGCACCACCTCTTCCGGTATCCCATGGTTCTTGATCTGCCAAAGAAAATAATGAGCAGAACCACATGAGACAGAGCAAAAACTCATTATGGGATGATCGCATCCATCAAGTTTTAACTGATATCCTTTTGCTTAATTAGCATTTTTTAGCTAACCCGCAGTGTAATATTCTTATGTCGTACCTGAAAGAAACCATCTCGTTGACATGCTTTACCAATCTGTATGATAATATCATCACGGTTGGGACCAAAGAGGCCTTGGAGATCAATGAGTGGGATGGTGGAGGCATCTGAGGCCTCGACCTCAGTGAGGTTAGGGCGGTCAGCCTCGGGCCGGATGTAACTGTTGGGCACGCGGTTGATGCCGGGCACACGGTCGATGAGCAAGAGCTTAGTGGCAGCCGTAGCCATACTGCTCAGCGCTGCAAATGATATATTTTTTTGCTGGACACAGAACTTGTGGGAGTCTGCATTTATAGAGACAAACATGACCCATTCCGGCAAATCCGTGTACTCCCGTCCAAAACGACTAGAAGGTTGATAGTGCAGGAGATGAGCCTACGTAAGTGAAGATGTCACCAGCCCTATGTCAGCCAACGTGAAGATGAGCTCTCGATGCAGTTAGGCGTGGTTTGAAAGGGAAGCGAGAGAACTATTCGTCCGTTCTCATTCTCACCATTAATCATTGACCTAAAAAAGGACGATGACGTGATCTTGCTTACGTGGGGGTCGCCGACGTCAGCTTGTAAATTGCCCTGGCAAGAGCTGTACTTAACCACGCCAACGAGGACTTTGCCCGTCATTAGCTTCTTTCGTACGCATTGAGATGGCGATCTTCTCCATATCGAGTTTCGAGGACGAAAATATGGAAAGCGACAGGAGTGACAGAGGACAATTCGTTTCGCCTTTCGATGCCTAGCCGCGATAAAAATTGATCAATGTCGACGAATGAGATCAAAACTTAAATATCTCGAGGTGGGCAGTAATTTCATCTTCAGCCGCTGTCTATAAATCTGTCCGAGAAAGTAATATTAAATGAAAAACTCTAATGTTTTGGTAATATCGAATTTGAGCAAATCCTTAAATTACTTCGTTTTGGTTCATTTGAGTAATAATAAATCCTCGGAAAATTAACTAATTATGGGAAAACCCCCAAGGTTGCTAGTTTCTTCTGCAGCCTGTCACTTCTTTTCCTGCCCTTATAATAGCCTATATTTCTCGATCATTATCATTATTTGGGGCTTTTGGATTTTCGGCTCTATATAACGGTGATCGTGTTGGCTTCATCATTGAATGGGTCGTTATGATTGGAGTCGAAATTTTTGGGTCCATGACTTGGACACTTATCTTTTTATTGATTTATCCATCCTCACTTCAATTTTAGTTTTTCTGTTAATTGAATCGAGTATCATTTATTGGCATTTCGTGACTCAACACTAAATAATTTTCTTAGCTTGATAGCAACTTCTCATCACCTTTGTTGATTATCTATAGCTACCAAAAAGACTTAACAAAATTTTTGTCAATTTTGTCTTGTTCAATTTTTTTAAATATGAGTTGACAATTAAAATTTGGAAATTTTTACTTAGAAATTTGGAAATTTTTACTGTCAACGAGTTCAAAGTGTGAATTTACGTGTCCATGCTTATTTTTCGTCGGAAACCAAGTGGTTTTCATTGATTTCCACATGAAAAGTACAATCTATTTTATTGTCATTGATGTGTACAATCTCAAATTTACCCTTCTTTGAGGGAAAAATGGTACCTTCACGTAAAATTCGTTTTTTTCCCTTCATTTTCCATGTCTTTCCAAACAATACATTTCAGATCTCAATCATTTGTTTACACTTCGCTTTCCTCCCATTCCAAACAACAAAAACAAACTGTTTTCTTTATTTTTATTTTTTTTTATCTTTCTATCTCAATTATCTTTATCTTTATTTCTTTACTACCATTTTCTTCGCCCACTTAAAATTCTTTCAAACAATGGGTAAATCGAGGAATGTCACTAGGTCCTTGTCAGCTTTAAAGGCCTTTGGCTGGTCCATTGCTTGCAGACCCAAAATAAGGTAAGATTGGATGGTCAAAGTCCAAATCTAAAATATTTTCCCTTATAATTGGGTTTCCGACCCTCCTCAAGCCATCTTGGATTTATTATACTCTGAAATTCAATTGGTGTATCCATCAAATATTTCATTAAGGATGAAACTCTTTTTTTGACCAAAAAAAATAACCGGTAAAGAAATAGATACATATTCTCAGTTTCATCTTAAATCCAGTACCAGATTTCGAATCATATGGAAGCTTTAAATAAACGCTAAGCTGAGGGTGTCTTGAACATGTCTGAGCAATGCTCAGACCTAAGCCCCCCATCCCAGAATTTGTGATAGTAATCTTCGTATGTAAAGGTCCTGTTGATAGCAGGACGTTCATAATCAATCAAGTCCCGAGTAGGTCTAATAAGTGCTTTTGGAGATGGGCAATGAAATTTCGGGATGGATATTTTTGCCGTGTCGCAGTTCGCCACGGCTCTAAAGCGTGGTCTAGTACTTGTATGAAGATTTGACAAAAAGATGGAACCGATCCATCGACTGTGATTATGTATTGTTATTTTCTTCAATTAAATGTACACTTTTGATCTCTAGCTTGAGTAAAAAAATGTGCAACTTCCACCTCATCCTTTTACTTTTCTTTTACTATGTTGGAACGAAAGTGCTGGGAATGGGATTGACAGCAACCCATTTTCCATCTCCAAGAACTTGTAAGCCGGGTGTATCATCCTGAAGGAGGATAGCGATCAAATTCTGGTCACTGTGGCCTCGGCAATCCGTAAAGTAGCTCTGGCTGCGGACCAGACACAGCGTAAAGCCATGTGCTGATTATGTTTTTCCAGGTTCTTGCTCCTGCAATCCCTTTCAAGCTCCAGGCTTTTATGATATGGCTTCCAACAGATTGCCCACCGGTTTTCTCTTGCTCTTGTGCAGTACTCACCCGCCTCACTTTCTGCTAGCCAAAAAGATTGAACCAGCAACAACAGTAAACATGTGCCGACAGATTATGTCGGCACACCTGGAATTTTTAAAGGAAGAATCGAGGTCAACTTTTGGTAGGCTTCTTTTTCCGATTCTGACGTGTTAGTGAAAATCAATCACTGGAAAGTGTACCTTTTCTTTCCTCTCCCGGGTGGGCCAGTGAATTTTTCTGGATTTTGATGGTAGATTCGATTAGCATCATCCTTTAATTACCGTCTATTGGTGAAAAGTACGCTTTCCTCCCCTTTTATTTCTTGGGTCCTATACCTTTTTTTGGGTCCAATTGGGTCCAATACTTTAGCTGTTGAGAGATTCTCGATGTTGCTCCATTTTTGTTCTACAAATATCAGACTCTAGAAAATTACAGTTTGGAGAATGCTCTCGACTCTTAAAAGCTTCACTTGAGAACTGACCCATCACTGACTGGAGAGCCGTGTGCTTTAAGTAGTTAAAATATAAAAGGAAGAGTCAATTTCGTCTTGATGTTGATGTGATCTCGTATTTGCCTACCAAGGCATTTTTCATAGGTCGTCATGCTAAATTACATTTGTTCGGTAAACGAAGTATGTGTTTTAAGATTAATGCAGGAAAAAACCGGATCTTATAATTAAATTAATACGAAATCGTCAGAAAAATAAATATTGAACAATAAAGATACAAGAGGTTTATGTGATTTGATTCGAGTGTTGGTACTTATTTTAAAAAGAAAAGTTGGCAACAAATAATCTACTAATAATCGAAGTTTTATAGTTACAATTATTTACATATTTGAGTGTTTCTCACACTTAAATTAACTATTCAATTGGATGTAAATCTCACGGTACATATCATTGTGTGATGAAGAGCTCGACCTTTTTTCATGTGCCAAAAGTGCTCTATGCTCTTTCTTCTTCTTCGTGTGTTGTCAATCCCTATGCTCGACCTTATTAGCCTCTTTCATCAAAATAGACAACTCATTCTTGCCGTCCAATGTCTTGGCCAAATATTGTGTTATCAAAAAAACAAAATGCATGTACCTTAATGCTCCACAACCTGAAGTCGTTCTTCCCATCAAACTTCTTAATTTCTACATTTGCTCTAAACATAATTACAAGATTTGATATTTTCCGACAACAATTGGTATTAGAGCTTAAGATCATATTTTTTGGAATTTGATTTGAGTTTTTGCTTGTGTAATTATTATCTAACAATTTTATTGTTAATTTAACTGCAAGATCCTATCAGTTTCCACGTTAATATTATGATAGTAAGCCCTGAACCACCTATCTCCCTTCCTTTGCTCAACATGTTAGATGCGATATGGGCCAGAAAAATAGTATTCTTTAAAATAGAGGAATCAAAATTAAGTCATGATAATACGGGCTAGCCTCTTCTTGTTGCGCCAAAAGTCTTACCATTTTTGATGGATTTGTATTTTCGCGTGCCTTTGGAACTCTGAAAAATATTTTGTACCAAAAACAAACAAGCTACCAAGCTGCATCCCTTTCAATTGGGCTTCAACGTCATTTTAGAGAATCACTGTCTTGTTTGATAAGAGTCCTCAACCCATGAATACTTCAGAGATCACTAGCGTTCTATATATCTCGACCTAATATTTTTCCCTAGTGGTCTGAGTGAGACACGAGCCAAACTCGAACCTACCGTCGTTTGCCTTATCAACAAACACGAAACTATTGCTTGACCGCTAGGGCCAATCTCAAAGGCTTCCTGTTTTTCGTGCGCACAAACCCATTTATGAAAAGTTGATAGAGACTAAAATAAATCGAAGGATGAGAATAATTAACGTCACATTTGTCAATGACCTGAACGATTGAGGATTGGCAAGCCACTAAGGTAGCAGTGGAGTCTCAAGAGGTCCCTCCAGATATACGCCTTCTCGGTCTTGACATTACAGTGAATACTGTACCGAGGAATGTATGCTTATCCAATACAATCCCATTATTGAGAAAAACAAGCTATCGAACAATAAAATATATATAACAAAAATATAAATTGGATGCCGAATTTATGTAGTTTGATTGATGGGACCTACTCCACAATGTGAGAAGCACCCAATTTCTTTGTGAATTAAGCGACACAATGGGATTACAATAATACCCGAGTCACTCAAACACTTCAAGTAATTCCAACTTCCAATTACATTCAATACCTCACAATAATGTTTAGCCCTTATACTTCTTCATGAAATAATCTCCCAAAGGAATTTACAAATTCTAAACACAAGATTGTCACGATTTCAAACACTAGAGATGTAAGGTACAGGCATGTCAAACAATTGATTATCACAGACAAAAGTTCATCTTGGAGTGCTTAAAGGTGTAATTCACGAAGAAACCGCCTCTAGGATGCTCTTCACAAAGAAGATTCACTTCTTATATATGAAAGATTTGAATCCAAAATAGAAAACCTACTTGAATCGTGTTTTCTATTTCCTTTAATCAGCTAAGGCAAACATAAATTCAAAACAAATTTTAAAACCGAATGTGTCTCATGAGAATTTGCGGATCTAAAAGTAACGTGAACAATATGCACACACTCATTTGTGCCAGAATTTCACCAATTCGACACTTGCCATTCAATCTCTTACGAAGACATGGTTATCTTGTCATCCAATAACGTAAGTGAAGTGGTCAGTCACCCGGCTTTGGCCAAAATGGAATTAATGTTGAAGCAGGTGTGCATGGTTCCAAGAGGAAGCAGGAAATCAATTTGTTCTTATCATGCTTACCCTAATTTTTTTTTTTTTATGCAAATATGTGAATATCATTAATCGATGAGGTACAAAAACTTAGGGAAATCCCTTAGCATTTCAAAAAGACTAATTATGCGATAAGATGGAGGAAGGAAGCCTTATCTTGATTGAATGACCTTTTGGTTTTGTATTGAGTTATACAGGATATATTATTAAAAAGAAAAAATAGATCACACAAGTGGAGGGTTTGCTTTTTCATGATTGGAGGCTAGCCACTTTCTTATCATGAAATTGATTAGTTAGGTAAGGCTTTAAAAAAAAGGTGGTTTGTATAATTCTATGAAGCTCAATAATTAGGTAGAGGCTTTACCAAAAAAAAAAAAAAAAAAAAAATTAGGTAGAGGATAGGTAGAGTAAGACCTTCTGGAAGTGTACTTGGGTCTTCATTCATCCTTAGGTCTCCTTGACAGTGTGTATGTGAGAGAGAGAGAGAGAGTATCCATCAGTGATCGGAATAGCTATCATATGATATGCTGCGTAAATGTCCTATACTAACTATTACAGTTTTACTTGTTCGTGATATGTCCGTAAGATTACTGCAAGCGAATAATGTAACATGTAAAGACCTATTACCTATAACGTCATAGCAGAATATGCAATTAGACATGGCGATAATGTATCGTTTTGTTTTTCCGTTACAGCTTGCAGTTTTTTCCCATACAAATGGGTAACATCAACTACCATAAAATATCTCTAAGAGCAAGAGGGACCTTTCGAATCCGTAATCACAGTCGATTTCATTCTAACAGTGAAAGAGTCTATGTAGCTGAGGAACAGAGGTGAAGAAAGTGACAGTGCACAACTCCGGCAGACTGATTTTCTGTTTTCCCAGGAGCATTTATCTCAATGAATCAGCCTAACATCAAGGCCCAACTTACTTGAGCTAGAGAGGCGACCAACCGATGTTCTTGGGCAATCATCTTTTGAAGTACCACCTTTCTAGTTTTCAAAAAGATATGCCGGAAAGAGTTGAAAATGTAGTCCCTTCCGCCAGAAAATGTCTACAAATCTGACAAAGAACCTCAATTCAAATTCGAACTCATGCAATTGGAGAGAGAATGCGTTTGATTAACTAGTACACCACATGGCTACCTCTCTAGACTCACGAATGCCTAGATGCATTGCATAATGTCATTTAGGTACGGATTTTATTGCAGTTTAGACGTGAAGCGGACTTTTCAGGAAAAAACAACCTAGAAAGCATCCATTCGCCTAATTGAGACATCAAACATCAGTTGTCGTATTAGTTTGGTAAAAAGCCTACAGACAATGTAAAATCAAATGAAGAAACGTATATTTCCAAGGCTATACTGCACACATGGACCCATGGTGACTAATCTTTGTTTATGTGTCCATGGAAGATGTCTACTTACCAGAATAAATGCATCTTCTTCAGAGGAATAGTAGGAATACCTGAAATGGGAGCTCCCAATGACACAGGCATTTCCAAAAATCAGTGGGTCGTCAATGCGGAAACCTCAAAAGGCAGTTCCCTGAACGCCCTTTCAAATGGACGTCTTGAGTTTCCACCAAAGCAATCACGCTGCCGATGTTCATGTCAATCAAGCAGAAGATTATGATCTGTCTTCTGAATGTAACGGTGTATATGAATCAGAGAGATCATAGCAAAGAACTAGAGAACAACTTAAGATTAAGCTGCATGCAGCTAGACAAGAAGAAAATGAAATCCTCCGAAACTCTTTAGGTGGAGACCAATCTCGCTGCAAAGGACCTGGCCTTGCGATAATGTCTATAAAGCGCAGTTAGGGTGCATTATTCCCGTTTAAGGCATACTGACTCACAAATTGGCCCAATCGCAAGCCAGGTGCAGATTAGCGGAAAGCGTTATGTGTTTGGAATTTGAGGTTATTAACGTGCACATTGAAGAACTAACGGGAATGCAAGTCAATAGAAGGAAAATCTTGATGGTTCTCACTCAAGTTATTAACTGCTCGAGGACTACACAGCCTAAGATGAAAGGGATCGCTTCTCCATGACTTTCAGAAGAAAGAGATGATGAGGCAAAACGGGTTCCAAGAAATGTTAGCCAATTGCTTAGATGCATTGACTGAAGCAGTGTTTCACTGCTTCTTTGTGTATTCAGTTCGTATTATAGTATTAGTTTCGATGAGGTTTCATCGAAGAAGACCAAATGACAATGAATATCAACCAGCAACAATGATTAAGCTTCAAACTTTTGATTGCACAAATACCTGATGAAAGTACAGACAGTGCTTCGCTAGTGATAATTAAAAAGGGAGAATCCAAGTCATCTAAAGGGAAACTGTTCCACTAAGATGGAATATCAAATGCCAGACAATTTCTGCACCATATGACTTGGTGATATCGCAGCCTTGAACATTCTTCAAGAACGAAATCTGAAGTGAAACATCAATGAGGGGCGCGAAGCATAGCTCCACTAAAGATACCAGTGGCTTCAATGTGGTGTTCCATGCGCCTAGAAATGCAACTACTTTCACTTCCACTCAAACTTGATCCTGGCTTAGTAATGCATTTTTCGAAGCACTTTCCCAGAACAGTCTGCACAAATAAATGAAAGCAAAAATAAGTAAATCATGAGAAGAAAACAAAATCGAGACATAACTAGAAAAGCAAAATCGGTAGCAGCAGCATATACAAGCACTAGGAGAATGTCACCCACATTAAAGTACTAATTCATCGCACATGAAGCTGCCACTAAAACCAACAGAAACCCACACCCACTGATCAACTTAATAATTCAAACAGAAAAACAAGCAACGATCTATCCTGTTCTCACCACCGGCAAACTGTGAGCTTTCTAAGATGGAACTTTTGAGTCACTTCACATGTCACATGTTCTATCTGCCTTCTTGCCCGAGTTAAAGATTCTTTGATGGTCAGTTCTTTAAACAAAGTATACATCATCAGACCATGGATTTTGCCCTCTTTTGAGTTTTAATCATTCTTCCTCCATATGTTAGGTCCACCCACTTTTAATTCATTCTACCAGTGTTTATATTCTTCCTACTACCTTTGGGATGAAGTGAGTGCCCCTGAAACAGAATGCAAACTTCGTTGGAAGCAGAGTGTTTGGTGTAACTACATTCAGTCAGCAATGTCCACTGGACTCCAAACCCAGCATTGGCAAGCATGGACAGGTTCAGTACTTTGGACCAGAAAGGCCAACCGCACTAAACTTGGCAGTAAGTACCGAGCAGGACGCAACTATGCACGTGGGTGGGGAATCGATGGTTAAAGTGCCAGAGAAAGATGCCGACACTGAGAATTCATAAAACAAGGCAATCGAAAGCCGAGTACGATAACCTTCAAGTTCCCACCTTTATCTTTTCCGGTGCGAGTGTGTCAAACTCTAAAGCAAATTGCAGAGCTGTGTAATTTCGATATCTGCCGAGTGAGGCTTGATCGAGATAAGTGATCAAATGTTCGAACGGTTCCTCCCATCACCGGATTGAAATCTCGAGAACAAAAACAACTTTTTTAATGACTAAATTTACATGTTTGATCCGTAACCTTCGGTCATAGAAAGGACTAAATTTCGTTTCCCACGTTGTGTAGGCTTTGGAACTGAGGTCACAAAAAAGGAGGCATGTTCAAAATCATCTTGGGCTGGCCCGATACCTTTCAGACTTACAAAATTCTTATCCAGTGTTAAACCGGTTTTATTACAAGTGCAACACAAAAATATTACTTGTTTTTTCCCCTTTTGAATAACTTGTGTCCAGGTCTCTTTGTTATAGAGTTTAAACAACAAAAAAACTTAAACCGGAAAGAGATAATACATATATAAAAAGTATACGGACCTCTTAAGGTGATATGAGAAACTTTTCACACTCTAAAAGTTATCATGATCAGCACAGTACCATGTGGTATTAAAGGCTAATACTACAAAAAATCTCTAATTGACATCTGAGCCACATTTATCGTAAATTTATTTTTATGTCATAGAAAATTCCAAACAGATATACTAGTGTTACATGTACCCCAAATTAATTTTGGTGTCATAGAAAAATGCAAATCATCAAAATCTTTGATTGAAAAATTTACTAGAATCTATTAATTTTCCCTAAGAGCTCCCTTAAGTTGTGAAAATTTGATAAAATTCATATTTTTTTGTGAAACAAAAAATTATTTAAAGTAAATGTGACCATAATTTGAGATTTTTTTTGAGCCATCCGAAATACACTAGGTATCCTCCCAAATCACTTTCCCTTTGGGTTGTAAACAATCATGTGCCTCCATGAAGATTGGCGGATGACTACGTGAGCCAATATGGGTTTCCTCTTTTCCTTTTCTTAAGCTGGAATTTTTTTTTTTATATTTTAATAAAATGATTTGTACTTATTTTTTGTTTGTTCTTCTCTTGGCTAAAGGTAATTAGGGATTTGTATTTTTTTAATCATCTTATTCATTTGTCTATAAGGAAAAGTTATGAAATCGTTCTTGATTATATCAATTGTTGTATATTTTTTTATAATTTCGCTTTATCTGTATAGATAAGTCAACATTATGAATTACTCAAGCTTTTAGTTAATACATGAAACGGATTAGGAGATATTACATACTCCAAACATTGTATCAAAGCATCTATATCTTTCCCTTGAGAGAATAATGCATATAAAACTCAAAAAACGACTCGACCTTTTGTGATATAGAAAACAAAAAACAAAGTAAGCAACAAAAGTGACTAGAACTCGCCAATTTTAAACGATATAATGTTGGTGTAGAAGAATGTTCCAATTAAGAGAGCGGGTCACACATAGGTGGTTTGAACATGAGAGAGAAATTTGTTATGGTGCGTGTGTAAAGGTGTTAGGTGAAAGAAGTGTCACATCGGAAATATGTTATAATACAGATGCAAATGTAAGAGTGTTAGGTAAAAAAAGTGTCACAATAAAAAATCTTCCTCGTCTCTGGGTGCCTAGGTATCCACCGTAAGCCTTTCCTCGTTTGAACCTCGCCCTTCACTTTAACCATGAACAAAGGGGTTTGACTGAGAAGTAGAGCTAAGCGACCTATTGAATGAAGGGCAGGAATGAGGCTGCGCTACCCTACCTGGGTAGGCTTCATTCATTCCAGCATCCATTCCATCCTTCATTCGATTCCGCAGAAACCACTCCTGCTCATACTCGTACCACTTGAAAGATGAATGGTGTCATACAAACCCTAGAGGAAGGGGCATTGAGAATTAGTAAGTTGAAGACTCGCTCTTACATCCGTATGAGGACGCTGTAAAGTGAATTCTAGCATTGATGGTCATTACTTATGGCCATGCAACATTCGCGACCCCAATTAATAGCGAGCTCATATGTTATATTAATGAGCTGAAGAGATCTATTGTGTTTATACCTTGCAGTTGAATGACAATATATATGTGACGATTCATTTTCAAATTATGAATAATAAATCTATTCAATATAGGCTTTTTCATTTGTTTTGTCTATCTATATTTCATAATTGACCTCAATGAGCTGAAAAGTGAATTCTAGCATTGATGGTCATTACTTATGGCCATACAACATTCGCGACCCCAATTAATAGCGAGCTCATATGTTATATTAATGAGTTGAAGAGATCCATTGTGTTTTATACCTTGCAGTTGAATGACAATATATATGTGACGATTCATTTTCAAATTATGAATAAAAAATCTATTCAATATAGGCTTTTTCATTTGTTTTGTCTATCTATATTTCATAATTGACCTCAATGAGAAGCGCGAACAACTTCTTATTGCGATATATATAAAAATACATGCCTACATTGGTATGCGTTTGAAAATGAATATCAAAACGTGCCAAATGAGCTAATCAAGAACAAGGATAGATGCGTCAAATATCGATACCAAAGCAATCAAAGCTCTGTAAAGATTGGAGCGTTGGTGTTGGAACCCAAAAGATAAAGGAGCTTTCAAGGCTTTGGTGAGGAGAGAATGTAAACACACAAGAGAGAATATAGTATTCAAAATGCCTTGCGAAGGCCTAATATGGAGTACACGCCACACTCTTAGAGTGTGTTCGGTAAAACTTTCTCAAAGGACTTTTGACCTCTAAAGCCTCTTGGAGAACTATTGGGGTGTTTGGTAATTTTTCCGGAGGAGCTTTCGGTTGAAAGCTGGCATTGGAAAAGTTGAAAGCCTAATGCTAGTTGAGACTAGCATTGGCCTTTTAGAATTTCACCAAATGCTCAAACTAGTTTTTTTTTTATCCAAACCTATTATCACAAATTATTTAAATTTTCAATTTTGTCCCTTGTTATATTTTTTTTTATTAAAAAAATGACCTAAACCCTTCGCCGATCCGATGAAGGGCTACAGTTGCTGGTGAACTAGACCTCGGGCGAGCTCCAGGGAGGGTCACTCAACCCACACAGCACACGACCTAGGTGGCGGCTGCTTGGGGTTGGATGAGCCCTTGCCTAGGTCTCACAAGGGTTGCGCAACCCCAAGCGACCATTGTTGGAGGTCGCATGACCTCAAGCAAGGGTCATCAGAGGTTACATGACCTGTGCGACCTTCGACAACCCTCAACTAAGGTTGCAAGACCCAGGTGCCGAAGGTCGGCACCTAGGTCCACTACTTTGGGCGACCTCAACCAATAGTTGTCTTTGCCAGATTTGACTCGTCGGTGGCCGTAACCTTTCGTTGGACCGGTGAAGGGTTTAGATCTTTTTTAATAAAAATATATACCCAAAACTCATTACAAAAGTTTTTTTTTACCAAACATAACTTGAACTCAAAGTCCATTTATAAAGAGTTTTTACCAAATATAATTTGCATTTCTTCAAATAGCTTTGACTTTTAACATTTGCATTACACTCAAAATCCCTTTGCAAAGCTGAACCAAATGCACCTTTACAAACTTAACAATACAAGCTTTGTTAGGCTTTAACTCTCTCTCTATATATATATGCTTCTTAACCTCTCCCACTCTCTCTAAAAAAAAAAACTAACGTCATATATTTATAAACATCTCCACCACCTGGACTTCACCGCCTTTGACTACAAAACAAGAAGTAAAGTTGAACTTTTCCTCTTGTTTGCCGTGTTCAGTGTGAATGGGAGTTGCCGAAATTTTATCAAAGGCCAAGTCCAACTTCAGCATGCTAACCGACTTCATTTTGTCGAAAGAAAAAAAAAAGCAACTCAGGTCTTAAATGTCGGGTCCACCACTTATCTTCATGCACGCTGTTTTCTTCTTTTTCATTAGAGTTGAAGTCGGTTGAGAGTGGGAACTCCAACACAGTCCAATTCCTGCACTCAAACCGTCTATGCCACGTACAAGGACATGTCCAAGTAAAATTTTCTTTAATCTAAATCAATTTTACTACTTCCAACAGGACGCTCCCTTTGAGGATGTGCCTATGGATGACTTCTTGATCATCCTTGGATCGAGTTGCAGATACAAGTGCGAATGGAACGGGTGCCGTTCGCGGAATCTTTTCTCATCATGAGGGATTGGCCATACACTGTGCCAACACATGGGGGTAGGCCAAGAGATAACAGTGGCCCGAGGAAGAGTTCCAATCTCGTGATGCTGGCGGCACTTCAGCTCAGGCGTAGACTGAAGCGCTAGGAACCCACGTCTCTTGCTTTCTGACAGTAGAAGAGGATGTGGTCAAGACCATTCCAAGCGAGATCAGCATCCACGTGCAGCTCAAGAACAATCGTTCGGATGCGCCAAATATGTACAGACTACTCCTGGTCAAGGCTGCATATACATGTCAAAGGGTTGGACTTATTCAGTTCATACGCTTTAAGAGACGTACATGGTCCTTTGCACCCGTGCTCTTGGATTATAAAAAAAATTCAACATATTTCTAATTTGTACTAACTTTTTAGTAAGCACAAACAAAATGCTTATAAGTCTATGTATAAATGACAAGCGAAAAACAAAAAAAGAAAAATTCAAAGGACACTTTTCTTTTCTTGATAATTGAAAGGGTTGGGAGGAGCGACCAATTCGCTGGTGCCTCCTTTTGGGCATTATCAAAAGAGTCCCACACTGATTACGAAATGTTAGATCCACACCGCCGTGCCCACCAACATGCAAGCCGTCAGGACATATCTCCATACAAGTTGTGCCCCGGCTAGGTAATGTAGTATGAGCCATTTAGAATTTCGATCACAAAGTAAATTGCTCTCGTGATGACGAGGAATATAAGTGACCATTCATCAACTAACATTTATCTTGAATTCATCCTTACCTACCCTTATTCTTCCTCCCTTCGTTTCCCCTTTTTTAACTATGGACTTACAGATACAGCTCTTTTTTTCGGCCACTCTAGAAAAAGGATCTGTTATCTGGTACTCTTTATTCCTGATAATATCATGTCCCCAACGTCAAACAGATTGACACATAGTAATGCTTAATGTAGACCTGATATATTGTCACAGAAGTTTTAAATAAATCCTAAGCCGAGGGTATCTTGAACATGTCCAAACAACATTCAGTCCTGAGTCCTCGGTGATAAAACTTCTGGTAAAATTCTTCCCAAGTGAAGCTCCTGTAAACTGGTGGATGTTCGTGGTCAATCAAGCCCTGAGCAGGTTGAATTAGGCCTTCTGGGGATGGGCAACAAAACGTTGGGATGGAGATTCTCTCTGTGTTACGGTTAACCACTGCTCTGTGAAGGACGCTCTTGTACTTGTCATTGCTAATGACCTGATTCAAGCAACAATCATGTCCAGTTCTTGGACTTGTTAGGAAAACAACTGATGAACTTGTGCAAAAAGATGGAATCAATCTTCATTGGCCAGAATAATTATGCCGATTTTGTTTCTTGTACTTAGCTAAAAGAGTCGCTACTTTCACTTTTAATAAATTGTCGTACCAAATTCTCTTCCTCATTAGCTTAGAATCTCATACTTGGACATGGTTTAAAAGAATGTAGCCAAAGTACCTGCATTTGATCTCCTATGTTGACAATGAAGGTGTTGGGGATGGGATTGACAGCAACCCATTTTCCATTTCTAAGGACTTGTAAACCAGGCACGTCGTCCTGAAGAAGGATGGTGATCAAATTTGGGTCGGTGTGGCTGGGCAACCCGTAAGTGAGCTCGGGCTGTGGGCATGGTGGATAGTAGTTCATAGCCATGTGCTGACCATGCTCGCCCAAGTTCTGGCTTATGTATTCCCTTTCAAGCCCCAAGCTTTCTGATATGGCTTCCAACAGTTTGAACACCAGTTCTCTCACTCTTGTGCAATACTCACCCACCTCCTTCCTGCGTATCAAAAAGATTGAACCAGCAATGCAGTTAAGGCGTGCCCACTGATGATATCGGTCAAGACACTTGAAGTTCGGATCGGGAACTTTTAGGGAGGCTGTTTCGTACTTCCACGACATGGTAGTCATAAAAAATCAGTCGAAAGTACCACTCTCTTTTTCTTAATTCTGATTGGCCCACGCCTCGTTTGAATCAGTAGTGTCTGTTGGTGAAGGGTGTGCTCTACCCCTTATTTTCTTCGGTCTTACATTTTTTCTGTTGAGAGATTCTTGATATTGCTCTCTTTTTGTTTGGCAAATATCAGACTTTAGAAACTACAGCGAGCAAGCTTTTAACTTTCCAGACTTCACAGGAGAAAGCTTGTGAAATCCTCATGATCAACACGAATCTTCCAACGGTTGAATATTACAAAGATCAGGTGCGTCTACATATTTCCCTTTTTTCTATTTAGAAGGAAGCCCCATCTCATATGGTAATTATCTTCGGCCTATGAAATAGAAACCTTTTGGATCAAATAAGATCCGATCCTAATAGAAATTGCTCACGTGTGATAATAGGAATAATCAAACTCATTGGGCATCTTATAAAGGCGCATAAGCTCATTCTCTAACCACTAAGCCATCCCAATCGAGAAGATATATTAAAAGAAGACATCACTAAATTCCGAACATTTGAGTCAAAATAAACAAATCACATGATGAGAATAAGCTTTGTTTTTTACCTGAATGATGGAGGATTGGTCGGCCACTCGTGCATGTACTCTTCAAGGGGTAGCAATGGAGTCTCAAGAAGTCCCTCCAGTTAGACACCTTCTCTGTCTTGAGATTAAAGCTAGTCGAAAGCCTGGTCGATTTCGTGGGGTCATCGGAGTAATTCTTCAGCCTCTCGCTCTCCGGCAAGTGGAAAAATTCCCTGGCTATGTTCATGATGGCCTGCACCTTCTCTTCCGGTATCCCGTGGTTCTTGATCTGCCAAAGAAAATGTTGAGAAGAATCACATGAGACAGAGCAAAAACTCATCATGGGATGATCAGATAGTCTTAAGTGACACCCTTTCGCTTACTTAGCATATTTAAGCCGACGCACAGAGTAATATACAAATATCGCACCTGAAAGAAACCATCTTGTTGACATGCTCGACCAATCTGTCTTATGATATCATCACGGTTGGGACCAGAGAGGCCTTGGAGATCTACGAGAGGGATGTAGGAGGCATCTGAGGCCTCGACCTCAGTGAGGTTTGGCCGGTCAGCCTCGGACCGGATGTAATTGTCGGGCACGCGGTCGATGCCGGACGCGAGGTCGGTGAGCAAGAGCTTTGCAGCAGCTGGAGCCACGTACCGCAGCACTGCAAATGTTGCTTGGTGGACGCACAACAAATTTTGTATTTATAAAGAAATATATGATCGAAAAACTAAAAAGAATATAAATACCTCTCTTCCCGTGTGGTCAGTATATAAATTCTGACTGATTTCTTATTCTTTTTCCTTTTATCCCCGTTTTCGGTGCCGAGCTGATATTTAATGTAAAAGTGGCATGGTTGCAGACATCTATAACTTGAGCTTATCTAATTTCTCATGTACACGTTTCCATCTAGAAAGAGAACGATTACGTAAGGGAATCCGTCACCAGCCTTACCTTAGCCAAACTGGAATTAGTCTCGAGGCAATTGCGCCTTGTTGATTTGAAAAGGATGCAAGAGAAACAAATTCGTACTTTTCTCATTCTCACCAAATCGTCGACCTAAAGCAGAGTATGACGTCATCGTGTTGATTTGAGCCGCCGACGTCAGCATAGAATATGCTCCACAGCTGTTTAGCTCTATTAATCATGCCAACGAACACTTTGATTGCCATCGTGCTTACATGTGGACCGCGTGGGGGATGCCGAGATGATGGGTGACGGACAGATGTTTCATTTATATAACGATGGAAATGTGGAAAGAGAAAAGAGCGAAAAATGGAAACTCTGTCTGCCCTTTCGATGCTTACCGACAACATAAAAATTGACTCGACGTTTGACGAGAGAGATCAAAGATTTAAATATCTTCAGGTCGGCAAGGAATCCACCGGAGAAAGTGCCAAGTCTTTTTTTATTAGTCCATTCATGAATTCATCATGTGACATGTGTACATGAAGGACTCACTCGTTTCTTGCTTATCCATTATTGGGCTTTCCTCCCTCCAGCCCTCTACTTTTCTTTTTTTCTTTGATTGGTCCTACTCTAATCCTACTTTAACCCTCACTCTCAGACTTTTACCTTACCCCATTGTAGGGCGTGGGAATCGATACCCACTCCTAAAATGAAATTGTCTCCACTATAATCCTCCCTACGAAAATATTAAGGCATAATATTTTTCACAAGCCTTTACCTTTGAGATATATTTGTGACAAGTGTACGATTTCGTGGTATTAACCCTTACTAAAATTCTAAGAACATAGATTATTACCAAAACATGCAACGGATCACATTCACTTAATAGGAAATAACTCTTTTTTCCCATTAAGCATTACAATTTAAAGATAAGTATATGACTCATCCACCCTCTCAAGATGACTCATCCGCCCCCTTAATTGCACCATCGACAAATGTAATATTTATTTTATTTTCTGGAATCTTTTGGTCCCCAGTTTTGCATGATACGCAAACATTGCACCTAATCCTTTTTTTTTTCTCCCTAATTTTTTTATACCAAAAATACAAAATCCTTTTTCTAAAAAGGAAAAGCAATGTATGCTGGTGGATTGAGAATATCCAATCGGTATCCGCCCAAGAAGAAAAAAACCAAAACAAAAGCGGACAACGAGGTCTGACGCTGCAAAACTAATAAAAGAAGGTACTATCTTAAGGCATTTTCGTGGCCATTCAATGACCGCCAAACAAAATCTCCATCGTCAGACTTTGGATAATTACACATATACTAATGAATTTTATCTAATATCTAATATAATTCATAAAATTTTAATTTTTAAATGAAATCCATAAAATTTTAATTAATACTCAATTTAATACCTGAATTATTATTTCCTTGATTTCAATCTAGTCCCTAGATTATCTAGTGTAAGGACTAAATTGCACACATGCCATATTTTTGTCACAGGAAAGTTACTATTTGTATAATTTTCTCTTAGACTTATTCCAACCCTGAATTGATTGAATCATTAAAATTTTTTTTTTTTTTCGCATCCTCATTAATTGATTTGGTTTTTGGGGCCACACCTTTTGTCTCAGCAGAAATAAATAGTGAATCATTAGACATACAAAGACAAAAAAAAAAAAAAAAAAAAAAAAAATGGGACACATGGGCAGTGGGATGGTTTTTGTCCGCATGTATATAAAGGAGTCGAACCGCCGTGGGAATTTGAGGAGACGGCAGTTGCTCGCTCGCTCGCCTGACATCGCCAGGGTAAAGTCGATCGCTTCCTTCGATGGCTTCTCGTGAAGTCCTCTCTGCGTGTTCTAGTCGTCGTTTGATTCTCGTCGGGTTCTTCTTTTGTTTGTGGGAATTCGATCGATGGGTTGTTTTGCGAATGCGGTCTGAGAGATTATGTCGATCTGTAGCGGGAGGAGGAGGAGGCGGCTTTGGACTTTTCGGGGGTGTGCAGGGCGTGTCTGTGGGTGTTTTGCGAGATGGGTTTTCGTTGTAGTGGGTTCAGTGCGAGTTTCTGGGCTTTGCATGGCTGATGCGTCGCGTGATTATCTGTATCTGTCTCTGGAAGACTTGCTTGCGTCGAGTTTTGCGAAGGGTGTTGTATTTTCCTCGTTGCGGACATGGGTTTCTTTTTTTTGTTGTTGTTGATGTTTTTGTTTGTTGTGTTTACGCGCACGCTTGATAGAGATTCAGCAATTGAGAATTCGTATGTTCGAGGTTTGTTTCTGCGGTTGTTTTTATTCGTTGGACCTTGTGAAAGTTCTTTGCTCTGTGTTGTTGTTGTTTTATTTTTTTTTACTGTCAATTTGCTCCACATGCCTGGTTTTTTGGGTTTTCCTTGCATAATTTTAGGTTTCAGTGTTTGTATATGCGGTGGAAGTCATTGAGGAGTGCATTCGATTTGCTGGAGTGGATAAGTTTCTATGATTGTGATATCTTTGCTTGGTTTACATGCTTGAGTGGTGTTTTCTTCTACTTGAAACAGAGTGGATCCAAAATTTGTGATGGCACGTTGAATTTCAGGGGCGATTGTTGCTTGGATGGTTGATAACGCCAGTTATTTTCTGTGTCGCTTGTGCTTTTTTTGATATCTATTAGGGTGACCCATGGAGTTGACTATGCTGGATTCAATGTATTTTGGGCAAAGTGTCCTAGCTGTTCAGAGTTTAGCTGTTCTGAGTTTTTTATTCTACTTTAATGCATAACATTTGATGAACTTCTGCTTTGATGCTTAGCATAATGGCAGTATAAATGGATGATGATTGAAAAGAGCCAGGAGGATTAAAATATAGTGAAAAGTGGACAAAACTTCTGAAAGTGACCCAGTCACGGGCATGGCCCATGGGATAGTAGATTTTGCACCATGCTCTATCAGTTATGGCTTGAGTCAAACTAATTACATCTGCTCAAAACTCATTGTTACTGAATCTTTGCAAGTCTCAGATATTTCTGGCTTTCAAACTATTTATAAGGATGTGAGTTACAATCTTATTTAGTTCCAAATGTCCCAATCTGAAGTCTGATTAGTCTGAAACATGGACGGTGGAGAATCTTGGATAGTGTTTAATTGTCATGTATGGGATTAGTATATAGAGTTCGATTATCGTTGTCTAGATTTTAGAGTCTCCTCTGATATAGATGTGAAAAGGATGCGGCATCGTATATACTTGAGAGGGATGGGGAGAAAAGTGTCTGGAGTGGGAATCCCAGTATTGCACTTATTTATGACATTTTGGTATAGCTGTAAGTTTTCAGAATTTTATGGTATTAATTAGTCACACAATCCATATGTGTGCCAAGACATTGGTAAGATTCCAAGCTTAACAATTTTTGGTTTGAATAAAATTCCTGTTTACTTTTCATTCAGTTGCGCACTCGCCAGTTAATTTTATGGACTGCTACTAATTTTTGCATCATGTAATCAAGGAACTTATAGGTTAGCAAAAAGAAAGATAATAATAATTCGGCATAGTGAATACTGTTCCTCAAGCTAGTTTCATCATTACATTAATAGTTGCAGGCTGTGGTTTGGCCAACAGTAGTTGCATCACTAGCATCAATTAGGAATTTACATGTCATGCTTCCAAAGAGTGGACAACTAGATGAGGATCTTGCTGCATTATGATATATGCTTTAGAGACCACATGCAGAATTGTCCCAGTTATCTGGAAATTAATATGCTTTCCAGTTGGGTTTGTATATCAGTCAAAAGGTGAGTAATTCAGATAGAGGCGATGTTTGGGCCATTGACATATATGTGTTGAAAATTCTATTCATAGATTTAGATACTCATTTAAAGTGCATTAGTTTATGGTCATGATGGTATGTTTGATGGCTTTGGTTTGAACTTTGAAGTAACTAGAATTCTAAATGTTCATTGAGAGGCATTTGAGGCTTCTTTTTTTGATGAATATGAAGGTGTACTTTGGAATCTGTCTTTTGGGAATCTTGCATCTATCAAAAAAAGATTACTGAGGTATTAAATTGTGATACTTTTAAAGATTAGACTCAGCGCTATTCACAGATTGAAATACTGGAATATGAAATAGAGAAAATTCAAACGATAAGTTTCCATGAGATACTTGTCTTTTTGGTATCAGACTGGAATTTTAGGGTAAGCTACTTTTTTCCTTTTTCTTTCTTTTATTCTCTGCTTTTAGCATAGAGTGATCCAGCCTTTGAAGTGTAAGTTTATCCTTTGATTCTATGTGGCATGGGGCTTATAATTTGGCACGTCACAATCAAATGACTCTGCAAGCTGCATATTTTAATATTCAACCGTTTGACATCACATTTCCTTACGCTAATCTGTTCTTCATGTGTGTGCATTTTTTATCTAGAGAGATTCTTCTAGATTACTCTTGTTTTAATGTAAAGTGGGTATATATGTTAAATGAAATACTTGGCATTTGCATTAAATCCTTTGACATGTTATTCTGGGATTGTTTTCAGATGGAAGCTCGGAGGGGTGAAAGTGGACATATAATTGAAGTTTGTGGGGGAAGTGCCAGCAGAAACAGGCGCAGGCAGGATAAAAATTTGTGGTGAGGCACCCTGTGGATTTAAAGATTCTAGTGCCAGTTCTCACGATGAAAAGGAGCGGTCAGCATCTATGAGGAAACTTTTGGTGGCAGTTGTCCTCTGCATAGTATTCATGGCTGTAGAGGTTGTTGGAGGCATCAAAGCGAACAGTCTAGCAATTCTAACAGATGCAGCTCATCTATTGTCAGACGTTGCTGCATTTGCTATATCCTTATTCTCTCTGTGGGCTTCAGGATGGGAGGCAACACCTCGTCAATCCTATGGTTTCTTCAGGATTGAGATTCTTGGTGCTCTTGTGTCTATTCAAATGATATGGCTTCTTGCTGGGATTCTCGTATATGAAGCCATCGAAAGGCTGATCCATGATACAGGTGAAGTTCGGGGTTTTCTAATGTTTCCTGTTTCTGCCTTTGGTTTATTGGTTAATATTGCCATGGCACTCTTGCTGGGTCACGGTCACGGTCACGGTCACGGTCACGGTCACGGACACGGTCCATGGCCACGGTTACGAACATGGTCACGGTCATGGTCAAGGCCATGATCACGATCACTGGCATAGTGGAGATGGTCATGACCATGGAAGCCATGACCATAATGACGAGGATCATGCTGGACATAACCAAAACCCCAAGTCACAGCTGATGCACATCACCACCATCATGATAAAGAATTTCTGGAACATCATCATGAGCATGATCATCATCATGGCCATGAAACTGATCTTACAGAGCCATTGGTCAAGGCTTGCTGTGATATCAATAACGAGAAAGAGAGTGGGCCAAAACAGAAGAAGCAATGGAATATTAATGTACAGGGTGCTTATCTTCATGTGCTAGGAGATTCGATTCAGAGTGTTGGTGTGATGATTGGTGGAGCGATCATATGGTATAAGACCGAGTGGAAGATCATTGATTTGATATGTACCCTTATATTCTCAGTGATTGTGCTGGGCACTACAATAAGAATGCTTCGGAATATTTTGGAGGTTCTCATGGAGAGCACACCGAGGGAGATTGATGCCACGAGGCTGGCACAGGGTCTGTGCGAGATGGATGATGTGACTGCAGTGCATGAGTTGCACATCTGGGCAATAACAGTCGGGAAAGTCTTGCTGGCTTGCCATGTTAAAATAAAGCGTGAAGCCAATGCGGACATGGTGCTGAACAAGGTTGTTGACTTCATCAGAAGAGAATATAACATCAGCCATGTCACTATTCAGATAGAGCGTGAGTAGATGTTGAGCTAGTGAGATGACCCATCTGTAGTTAGGCATCGATGCACTGAATATATGTGGAGATGTTTGAAGGATCTGGTGATTCAACTTTTCTTGATCACAAAGATGACGAGCACCTACACTATGTTTCCTTGAGAAGCCAGCTGGATCAACACTGAGGTTAAATTTCATTTCTTAATTGTCCAGTGGACATGAAACCTTTCACCATGTATAAAATGCAGTGTGCACGGCCCTTGTTCGCAACTTTTGGACATGCTACCCATGCTTTTATATTGCCTGTGTTAATTGATCTCGAGTAGATGTTTAGCATATGCTGAATCAGGGCCGGGATGCGAATTGCGATTGCAGCCTGGACTCTTTTCTCTCGCTAGGTAGAAAATATTTAACAACGGAGTGAGCATCCTAAATGGAATGGATCGTATTAGTCATTTTTCCTTTTGGAGTGCATATTCGACATTAGAGTCAAATGATTTTGGATCGCCACAGAATTTCTGCACACTAGCTCATACATTTCCACGCCTCATTTCGTTAGTATTCCTTCGGTTCCTCATTTCGCATTCATTCCTCCGGTAATTCCCTTTCCACCACATTCTCTTGCGCTAAGGATGCAGGAGCAATGGCAAAGGATCCATCCTGCGAAGGTGGCAAATGTCTCTCTCATGAGTTAAGACGGCAGTGTGAAACTTATTCTGTGATTCCTGAATGCCAATGCACCCCTTTGTGAGAGACTAGAGTAGCAAGAAAGTCGTAATAGCCTTACTGTATATATATATATATATATATATATATATATATATATTTTTTTTTTTTTTGGTCAATTACTGTATACTTGGGAGATGCAGAAAGTTGTAATAGCCTTTCCTTATGAAAATTTTCATTGCGGAAATACTGAAATTCCACTAACATTGCATCCTCGTCATCTTTTGCCCTACCGCGTTGCTCATGCTGAGAGGCGGTGTGAAAACTTTTAATGTAAGTCGATCATCGACACCGGTCACTCTTCTCACTGGACCGACGGCCCCAATTCTCTCTTGTCCGAGACTCGGAGATGGCCAGCTTGACATAGAAAGTCCATTTTTTTGGGGGGCAGAAATCCAGAAGATACTCCCGGGCGTTCGTCACAATTTGTCACATGAACAACTCCATGGTCATCCTCTCGTCTTCAGGTCTTTTGTTTGCGTTGCCCAGTGAGCTCGAGTACCTCGGTTGTCTGGTACTCCAGTATTGTTGCCGCGTAGGCAACCGTGGGGCTAACAGCTTTCATTTCACATCTCATGGGTTGCCCCGACACTGCTGTTAGCGGAGATCCAATTGAGCATTAGGACAAGGGTCATTTGAAACAAATTGGGATGGAGATTGACCCTCAGCAATTAAGTGTCGATAATCTGCCCCTTTACTCTTAGGGACTGAACATCAGAAACTCGAATCTCACTATTTTCTAGAAGGCCCGAATCGATTTCTTCATCCTGTAGTGGTCCCAACTTATTAAATTTCGAAGAATTATGTGGGTAGTGGATGGGGAATGGGGGAGGGCACTTAATAGCTGAGAAAGTATAATTATCCACAGTGAAAAATTTAAACACAAGTGTGTTCGCCTAGTTCTACACTTTGAAGAAAGATTAAAAAAAAAATATGTGCCTAAATCGCTTAATCACAATGTATATAAAAGCGCACGCCTGCATGCGTACGCCTTTGAAAATGAGGATCAAAACAGGCCGAAAGAGCGGAAGAAGAACGAGGGCACTTGACGGGCAAGACATGAGCTTTCGACTCGAAAGCGATCGGAGCTCCGTAAAGATGGGAGCGTGGAGAGAAATGGTCCCTTCCTCGGCTGGATCTTTGGATAATTCAATTATGATGCTGTCGACATTGCAGCTCAGCGGGGACAAAAGTGCTAGGAACCCATGTGCCTTGCCTTTCTGACCGCAGAAGAGAATGTGGCCGACACTGTCCCTGAAGAGATAAGGGACCTACTCCTTGAGGCCAATTATTTGAAAGCACCGATTGCATGAAAAGCTACTCTCGATTAAGACCACACGCACATGTTAAAGGATTGACCTCAACCGGTTCATGGACTTTCAGAGAGTTACATGACCTTTTAGATAATTGAGTCTCTACACTTGTACCCTTAGATTATTATGAAAATTCTATATCTTTCTAACTTTTTGATATGTACAAACAAAATACTCATGAGTCATGCATGTATGACAAGCAGAAAAAAGAAAAAGAAAAAGTCAAATTAGACTTTTCTTTTCTTGAAAAAAAAAATGGAGGGGCGGTTAGCTCACTAGCGACCTCCTTTGGGCTATCATAAGGGTCCTATACCTTGCACGGATTCTTCGGTTTCAGACCACTCGGTAAGCTCACTACATCCCACCAAAATTCTATCTGTTGAGATGTATATCTATACAAAATACGCTGTAACTAGGTTGTATAATACAAGTTATTCAGAAATTCGCTTACGGCAAGAATTGAACTCGCGATCTTGTGAAATACAAGGTATCTTGTTAATACTAGGCTTGCCATTTTGGTGATCAATGTACATTTATCTTGAAATACTTACCTGCCTCTCTTTTTTACCTCCCTTCATTTGTCGGTTTTCTTGAAGATTGACCTACAGATACATGTAAACTTATGACTGGACGCTAAAATTGGACCAATAGATGCAGTTAAATGACAGCAAAATTGGTAGGTTTCTCGAGGTCAAGATCAGTCAAAAGAGAAGATCAATTTGTTCTTTTGGTTGGCCGAAGCAAAGAGTGCTGGTATGAAAATGGAATTTTAGCAATACTGATAAATCTGAGATAGGACAGCAATGACATTAATCGAGACCAACGGCATTTGATTAACCAATCATCGTTACATATGTAGAGATGAATATTTTCGTTGAAGATATAAAATGTCTCCTTGCCATTTGATTTAATCAGTCAATATTCAATTACTTAATAATGGAAATCCATTTGTAAAAGAAAATAATATGAAAATACTTTATGGACTTATGTTTCTCCATATATTTTGATGTCGTTGATGTAAATCAAGTAATAGAGGTTGCATGTCTATTAAATCGAGTTATTAAAGTAGGAAAAGAACTTAAAATTTCCAATTGCGTTGTGAATCAGAGGTTGTATATCCATGTTGTTTGATATCAATAAGATTTTTTTTTTTTTTTTGGGTCGATAAGAAATTTCCATTCATTATCAAAATAATACATGAAAGGGGACCTTAAAGTCAAACTAACATAGCAAGTTCATAGACTCTAAAACAAACAAAAAAAACATAAATAAGGCGTTTCATTAGAGCATGATTATCAGAGATAATCACAGACTTGTCTTTCAATAACAGATTTGAGATTGCATCTAAACAAAAGGATTGATGGCCAATCGCCGAATCTCATAGCACCATCAGTGACAAGCACATGCTTGGATCTTTATCTGTAATTACAACTTTGCCTTTCGGTGGTGTGTGACAAGGTTTGGTATTCTTAACACCATCACCATATGGGGACATCATAAACATGCTGGAAAAACTTAGATTTGACACCCGTGACACCCGTGAGAGTGGGCTCTTAAGCCAATGAGAAGTGCCAAAACTCTAAATGAAAATGGGTTGATGATCATAGATTAGACATCTAAACTGTTGTGAACACCATTAAAATGGAAGGCGGAGTATTTACTCATTAAAACTCCAAAATTTAGATTTAGATTGGAGAGAAAAGCTCCATATTTAAGATTGGAAGAGCAAAACTACAAGATCTAAATCAAAATCAAAATCAAAGAGTAAGAAAAGAAACAAAAGAAAATAAAAGGAAAAGGAACTAGGAGAAGGGAGAGAGATTTAGGTCGAATCCTTCCCCATCAGAAGTGAAAGAGATGAAGAAAGGTTCAGAGAAGGAGAGAGAGGAGGATGACCGGGGGTGGGGGTGGGGGTGGGGGGTGTGTGTGGCGGAGGAGGGTGTGATATATGGAACAACCTCATTTTTCTCCACATCAGCACTAAAACTGCAAGACCGAAGTTTAGAATAAATTCTAAGCCGAGGGTATCTTGAACATGTCCAAGCAACATTCAGTCCTGAGTCCTCTGTTCCAGAACTTGTGGTAATATTCTTCATAAGTGAAGCTCCTGTAAACCGCAGGATTTTCGTGGTCAATCAAGCCCTGAGCAGGTCCAAATAGGGCTTCTGGTGATGGGCAATAAAAGGTTGGAATGGAGATTCTCTCCCTGTCACAGTTCACCACTGCTCTGTGAAGTATGCTCTTGTACTTGTCATTGCTAATGACCTGAATCAGTAAAAAAATCATGTCCAGTTCCAAGGCTCGTTGAAAAAACAAATGATGAACTTGTGCAAAGAGATGGAATCAATCTTCATCAGCCAGAACAATCATGCAATTTTTGTTTCTCTTACTAAGCTAAAAAAAAAGCCGCTCCTTCCTGTTTTTATGATATGTTGTACCAAATTCTCCTCATTAGCTTTAGAGTCTCATCCTGGACATGTTTCAAAAGAGTGTAGCCAAAGTACCTGCATTTGATCTCCTATGTTGACAATGAAGGTGTTGGGGATGGGATCGACAGCAATCCATTTTCCATCCCTAAGGACTTGTAACCCGGGCACCTCGTCCTGAAGTAGGATGGTGATTAAGTTCTGGTCAGTGTGGCCCAGCAACCCGTAGGTGAGCTCGGGCTGTGGGCACAGCGGATAGTAGTTCATAGCCATGTGCTGACCATGCTTGCCCAAGTTCTTGCTTATGTATTCCCTTTCAAGCCCCAGGCTTTCTGATATGGCTTCCAACAGTTTGAGCGCCAGTTCTCTTACTCTTGTGCAATACTCTCCCACCTCCTTCCTGCTAGTCAAGAATATTTAACCGGTAATGCAGTTAAAGTGTGCCAGCAAGCCAAGACACTTGAAGTTTGGCGAAAAAATAGAGAACTTTTAGACATGCTCTTTCTAACTTCCGCAACGTGGTAGTCATAATAAATCACTGGAAAGTACCACTTTCTTTTTCTTGAGTGGCTGACATTCCACGTGGATCAGTATTGTCTATTGGTGAAAATCAGGCTCTTCCCCTTATTTTCTTGGGTCCTACATTTCTTCCGTTGAGAGATTCTTATCTTTCAATCTTTTTGTTTAGCTAATATCAGACTTTAGAAATTACAGTGATCAAGCCTTTAATTTTCCAAACTTCACTGGTGAAAGCTTGTGAAATCCTCATGATCAACGGGAATCTTCAATCGTTTGAATGTCACGAAAATCATGCATGTCTATTTAGAAGGAAGCTCCACCTGATATGGAAAAATCTCGGGCTTGTAAAATAGCCATAAATCTTGTGGATCAAATAAGATCGAGTCATAATCTGAATGGATGATCTGAATAGAAATTGTTTACGAGTGATGATAGTGATAATTAAATCCGTTGTGGATTTTTTAAGGATACACAAATTCGTTCTGTAACTACTGAACCATTCTAATCAGAAAGATATATTAAAATAAAACATTAATTAATGTCGAATATTTGAGTAAAAGATAAATAAATCACATGATGAGAATAAGCTTTGTTTATTACCTGAACGATGGAGGATTGGTTGGCCACTCATGCATGTATTCTTCAAGAGTGTAGCAATGGAGTCTCAAGAAGTCCCTCCAGTTAGACACCTTCTCGGTCTTGATATTAAAGCTAGTCGAAAGCCTGGTCGATTTCGACGGGTCATCAGAGTAATTCTTCAGCCTCTCGCTCTCCGGCAACCGGAAAAATTCCTCCGCTATGTTCATGATGGCCTGCACCACCTCTTCCGGTATCCCATGGTTCTTGATCTGCCAAAGAAAATAATGAGCAGAACCACATGAGACAGAGCAAAAACTCATTATGGAATGATCGCATCCATCAAGTTTTAACTGATACCCTTTTGCTTAATTAGCATTTTTTGGCGAATCCGCAGTGTAATATTCTTATGTCGTACCTGAAAGAAACCATCTCGTCGACATGCTTTACCAATCTGTCTGATAATATCATCACGGTTGGGACCAAAGAGGCCTTGGAGATCAATGAGTGGGATGGTGGAGGCATCTGAGGCCTCGACCTCAGTGAGGTTAGGGCGGTCAGCCTGGGGCCGGATGTAATTGTTGGGCACGCGGTCGATGAGCAAGAGCTTAGTGGCGGGCGTAGCCATCCTGCTCAGCACTGCAAATGATATATCTTTTTGCTGGACACAGAACTCGTGGGAGTCTGCATTTATAGAGAAAACATGACCCATTCTGGCAGATCCGTGTACTCCCCATCCAAACGACTAGAAGGTTGATAGTGCAGGAGATAAGCCTACGTAGGTGAAGATGTCACCAGCCCTATGTCAGCCAATGTGAAGATGAGCTCTCGATGCAGTTAGGCGTCGTTTGAAAGGGAGACGAGAACTATTCGTCCGTTCTCATTCTCACCATTAATCATTGACTTAAAAAAGGACGATGACGTGATCATGCTTACGTGGGGGTGGCCGACGTCAGCTTGTAAATTGCCCAGGCAAGAGCTGTACTTAACCACGCCAACGAGAACTTTGCCCGTCATTAGCTTCTTTCGTACGCATTGAGATGGCGAGATTGGGCGACGATGATGGCCACGACAGATCTTCTCCATATCGAGTTTTCGAGGACGAAAATATTAAAAGCGACAGGAGTGACAAAGGAGAATTCGTTTCGCCTTTTGATGCTTAGCCGCGATAAAAATTGATCCAATGTCGACGAATGAGATCAAAACTTAAATATCTCGAGGTGGGCAGTAATTTCATCGTCAGCCGCTGTCTATAAATCTGTAGATTACATTTTAAATGGGAGCCCAAGAAAGTAATATTATGAGAAACTCTAAAGTTTTGGTTCATTTGTAGTTTGAATATTCCTCATCATTCGCCCAAGGCCGCTAGTTTCTTCTGCAGCTTGTAACTTCTTTTCCGCCCTTTATAATAGCCTTTCTCGACCATTATTATTATTTGGGACTTTTTAGATTTTCGGCTCCATATAATGGTGATCGTGCTGGCTTCATCATTGAATGGGTCGTTATGATTGTAGTCAAAATTTTGGCTCCATGACACATTTATCCTTTTATTGATTTATCCATCTTCACTTCAACTTTAATTTTTCTATCAATTGAACCGAGTGTCGTTTATCAACATTTCATGACTCAACACTAAATAATTTTCTGTAGCTTGATAGCAACTTCTCATCACCTTTGTCGATTATTTGTAGTTACCAACCAAAAAGATTTAACAAAATTTATGTCAATCGTGCCTTGGTCAATCTATTCCAATCTGAGTTGACGGTTAGGAACTTGAAATTTTTTACCGTCAACAAGTTCAAATTGCATTACACAATTAAAAAAGTTCTCTCTATCCTTCAGGGATAGCTTCTTCTCTTGCGCATGCAGAGCTTCTCTTTCGAATTTCTGGATTTCTTAAACCCTAATCTCTTCTTCTTACCTTGGATCTCTCAATGGATTTTCTTTTTTACCAGCTAATTTTCTCGGTACAGGTCACCACTTCGCACTATTCCAATCTCCAGTGTTGATTTGCTCTACGTTGTCACCTTCTCTCTTTCTGCTCCTTTTCTTCTCCATCTTTTCTCTCCGAATTCGCACTGCTTCCCTTCCTCTGGTCACCCATCAAACTACTTGCATGCGACCTCCTCCCACTTATCTTGGGTCCCAATGCTTTCCGCCTTCCTGCTTTTCTCTTTGATTGCTCGGTTTTACCGTTACTCTGCCTCTCGCTGATATGGCACAAGGTGATGAAGAAAATTCGACTCGTCCGCCGCTTTTGTGTCGAGCTTGGGACGACTGTGCTCCCCTCATGATTTGGAAGTTTGGGATGATGAGCCCACTCCTGCGAAATTGAATGAATGCCGTTTAACTCTGATTGGCAAGGTATTTGCTGACTCTCCTGTTAATTTTCAGGCTTTTCAGAGTATTATGAAAAAGGTGTGGCGTACAGAACAGGTGGATATATCTCAGCGTGAAGACGGTTTATATGCAGCGAAATTTAAATTACTTACTGATAAACAACGGGTTTCAGAGGGGGGACCCTGGGTTTTCTCTGGTCGTTTGGTCGTCTTTAAGCCTTGGATCCCTAATACACCGTTGCATTGCTATGACTTCTCCACCTGTACATTTTGGGTGCAAGTCTTTGGCCTGCCCATGGAATTGTGTTCAGAGCCGACTATTAGAAAAGCAGTTATGACAGTTGGGAAAGTCTTAGAAGTCAGAGTTGATGGTCAAGATACATTTACCATGAGATCGGGCGTGCTCGGAATGAGATTGACTTTCGGCATCCTCTCGGATAGGTCGTCTAATTAGAATAAATGATAAGACTCTTTGGCTCGACTTTAGATATGAACGTCTTGCTCATTATTGTTATCTATGTGGCAAGCTGACATTATATTACCTCTGTCCCGAGAAATCATTACTTGCTGATGTTTTAATAGGGGAGGATAAGTTGCCGTATGGACAATGGTTGCGCGCCGAGCTCAAGGAACATAGCCCGTACTGGAAACTATATTATGAGACCGAAGCAGTGGAGGATATTGTGGAAGAAGTGATACCCGAAACTCCCCCAACAGTTGCTCCACCCTTTCCTTTGCTGCCGCCTATTCCTTCCTCTGGAGCATCTCCACCCTTGCAGCCTTGTGCAACTGAGATTCCCCCTGCATAAAAAATGGTTGGAGGCTTACATAATGCCTTGATTCCAGCATCAGCAAAGCAGAAAGGGGTTCAGCTTAACACAAATTCTTTTCAACAGGATAAGATTTTAAAAACTTCTCGACATTTCTCAAGAGCTGGCCCTATTAAAAAACTAAAGCGATATAACCCCTATGATATACTAAGAGTTGTACCTGATGATCTGGATGAATCTTTATTACTGGACACTCCAGTAGTGCAAGCTCCTGGCAATGGAAGTTGGGCATGGGTGGCTGGCCCTCAACAGCCCCCTACTCACAAATGAAACTGATCAGTTGGAACTGCCAGGGGTTGGGCAATACCCTGACAGTTCGGCATTTAAAGGCCCTAGTTCTCAAGGAACGACCTGACTTTGTATTTTTGATGGAAACTAAAAACGGTGAAGCTGTCCTAACTCAGTTGCAGCTTAAGTTGCGTTTTTCTCACCTTCGTTTATAATCCGGTCGGTTTAGCAGGGGGTTTAGCAGTTCTATGGAATGATTCGGTTTCTCTTTCTTTTGAGCGTTCGACACCGAATTACTTTGACATGTTATGTACAGAAGTAGTAGGAAATATTACTTGGCGCCTCACGTGTCTTCACACCCCTGCTGGTGCTCGTCTGCGTCAAGATGTTTGGCAGGATCTCATCAACATCAGCTTTGCTAATACTCTTCCTTGGGCCTGCATCGGTGATTTTAATGAGATTCTTTTTCACTGGGAAAAGTATGGAGGTAGACCAGTAGATTTTACTAGGTTGGCATCTTTTCAATCTGTTCTTAATGATTGTTCGTTAATGTCAATTGAAGCAAAGGGTTGCGCGTTTACGTGGACAAACAATCGTCAAGGAAACGAGTTAGTCAAGGAGTGTCTTGATCGCGCACTATGCTCACTGGAATGGCGACTTCGTTTTCCTAGGGCTGAGGTTTCTGCCTTACCTGCTGTTGGTTCAGACCACAGCCCTCTGATCCTTGACACTTTCCCAATGAGAGGCTCTAGACGATACTACTTTAAGTATGAGTCCTATTGGAATCAGGATGAGGAATGTAGGGACATTATTACTACTTCTTGGCACTCTATCCACAAAGAACACGCTTTCTTTCAACGGGAGAATTCAAGTAGTTTCTTATGCTTTAACGAAATAGAGCCGTTCGAAATTTTCACATAACAGAATCAGGGCTGATGAGTTGCAGCTGCAGCTACAAAGACCTTATAAATCAACGACATATCTTATCTGACCAGACAACAGTTAAAGCGTTGAAAGAAGAACTGCAGAGGGTATGGAGTCGAGAAGAACAATATTGGGCTATCCGTTTGAGACTAAACTGGCTAAAATGGGGAGACAAGAACACCAGATTTTTTCATGCAACAACTGTTCAACGACGTCAGTGCAACCGGATTACTATGCTTAAGAATGATGACAACTTATGGGAGCAGGATCCTACCCGCATTAAAGAAATGGTAACGACTTTCTTTTCTTCTCTATATACCTCCGTAGGAAGTCGTCATTATGTTCCCATCCTCGATCAATGTGATCCTTTGGTAAATCAGGATATGAATGCTCAGTTAATAGCTGCTCTTACCCTGGAAGAGGTAAAGCAGGCTACTTTTCAATTAGGAGCAGCTAAAGCTCCAGGCCCTGATGGACTTAGTGGTTTATTTTATCAGACGCATTGGGATATCATTAAATCTGATCTTT
This sequence comes from Eucalyptus grandis, assembly GCF_016545825.1. Taxonomy (NCBI): domain Eukaryota; kingdom Viridiplantae; phylum Streptophyta; class Magnoliopsida; order Myrtales; family Myrtaceae; genus Eucalyptus; species Eucalyptus grandis. The sequence goes on along the minus strand of NC_052615.1, from coordinate 27,605,714 downwards.
TTGCAGTGGTTCATGAGTTCTTTATTACTGGTATTATGCCTTCCTACTTAAACAGAACTTTGATAACCCTGATTCCTAAAGTTCCTCACCCGAAAAGTCTTGATCAGTATTGTCCTATCAGTTTGTGCAATTTTGCTTACAAGGTCATTTAAAAAATTATTGCCAATCGATTAAAACCCATCCTTCCAGACCTTATCTCAGAGGAACAGTCGGCTTTTGTGGGGGCTAGACAAATTCAGGATAACGTTCTATTGGTTCAAGAAGTCCTACACCAGCTTCGAATTAAGAAAGGAATGTCTACTTATCCAGCTGTGTTGAAAGTGGACATGAGGAAAGCGTATGACAGGGTTGAATGGGATTTTCTCTAAGATTATTTATTAAAATTGGGTTTTCATCCTATTTGGGTGAATTGGGCTATGCAATGCATTTCCACCCAATCGTCTGTGTTAAATTAAATGGGAACATCTTAGTTATTTCCACCCTTCTCGAGGTCTAAGACAAGGGGATCCTCTTTCCTCTTACCTGTTTATTTTGTTGGCTAATCTCATTTCTACACTTATTAAGAAAGCTGTTGCTCTTGATCATATCACAGGAATTAAACTTAATCGGTGGTGCCCTTCCTTAACTCATTTGTTTTTTTGCGGATGATGCCATTTTCTTTCTTCATGGTACTATTACTGAATGTCAAAACCTATCAAATATACTACAACAGTATTGTCTTGCAACAGGGCAGGAAATTAACCGAAATAAATCAGGTATCTACTGTGCAAAAGATTGCCCCTTCAGTTTGCAGCAGAATTTGGCTTCAGAGCTTCGGGTTCCTATTCTAACAAATGTGGGAAGTACTTAGGGATACCGTTAGATTGGGGACGTTCGAAAAAGGATATGTTCTCCTGGATATTAAGCCGAGTTCGTTCTAAGTTGGAGAGCTGGAAAGCCAATTTGATCTCAAAGGGCGGGAAAGAAATCCTACTCAAAAATGTTATTCAAGCTATTCCTCAGTACGCAATGTCTACTTTCAAGTTGCCTATGTCTATTTGCAGATCTATTGAAAGAAGTATAGCCAGATTTTGGTGGCAGAATGACAGAAATAAATCAGGAATTCATTGGAGAAGTTGGGATGTTCTGAAAAAACGGAAAGCAGATGGAGGTTTAGGATTTCGAGATCTTATTCAGTTTAATAGAGCTATGTTGGCCAAGCAAGCTTGGCGTTTACTTAATCAACCTTCGTCTCTCTGGAGTAAAGTTTTTAAAGGTTTATACTTTCATTCCAAATCTTTTATGTATGCGGACAAAGGCTCTCGCCCATCTTGGGGCTGGCAGAGTCTTCTCACTGGTCGGGATGCCATACTACCCAACACACGTTGGTCTGTAGGTGATGGTACATCAATCAGGATACATGGTGATCTGTGGCTCCCTATTGGCATATTACCTGGCCCTTCAAACCGTGAAGAACCCTCTTTGGTGGCTGATCTTATTGATCAACCCACCGCCACCTGGAATGCCAGCCTACTACATAGGTATTTCGACACTCCGGTTATAGAGCAGATCACAACTATCCCTCTCCGACCGCTATCTACCGTTGATCAGCTGATTTGGACTGCCACTAAAGATGGTCATTTCTCTGTTAAATCCGCCTATCATTCTTTCACAACAACAGCAACACAACAGCCAGTAAATAACTCTTCCTCATCTTATCAGAATCCCAGCTGGTTATGGAACAGAATATGGAAAATGCGTTCCCCCCCAAAAATTCGAGCATTTCTATGGTCGATCTATCAAAATGCCCTTGCTACAAGGGCTAATTTGTTTCACAAACATATTATCACTAACCCCTGTTGTCTCCTTTGTGATCAAGATACTTCGGAAACCCTTGAACATTTATTTTTGTTATGTCCGTGGACTAAGCAGGTATGGACGCACCCTGGTATTCATATTCAAATATCTCCTTTGCAACTTCACAGAATTGATGACTGGATAGTCCAGCTAGTAAAATCTCGAGCTTTCGTACCTGGTTTGGAGACTTTGGCCTCAATTCTTTGGCAGATTTGGCGCGCCCGGAATGGCTTCATTTTCCGGCAAGAACGCATTCGGTCGGCTCGGGTGGCTGAGGCTGCACTTGCGGATTCCCATGTTACTCGTCTGCTGACTTCGTCGCTAACGCAAAAGGGTTGCTCCTTACTGAACAGGGGATCTCTTTGGAGGCCTCCAGATCCAGGTTCCTTGAAGGTTAATGTAGATGGGTCGTATCAGATTGGATCACGAGAAGGTACAATGGCCTGTATATGCAGAGACCATCAAGGAAGACTTACTGATGGCTTTTCCAGGAGCTTTCCTGCAGCGTCTGCCCTTCAAGCTGAGATCCAAGCGGTGTCCTTCTCCCTACAACGTCTCCAGCGCCAGGCCTTATCAGATGCTCTGATTGTTCTTGAATCTGATAGCGAAATTGTGGTTGAGGTCCTCAAATCTCGCCGCAAACCGCCATGGGAAGCTCGGTCCCTCTTTCTCGAAGCCGCCTCTTTACTCTCCAATTTTCCTAATCTCTCGCTAGGGCACTGCCGGAGGGAGGCAAATGTTGCTGCTGATTGGGCTGCAAAGGCCCATGATCTTTTTTCCTCTGTCCAATGTTGGATTGTTTTTCCCCCTTTTCAGTTGGTAGACCTTATTTGCGCGGATGCTATTGCCGCCGGATGTAATGGGTTCTCTACGTCAATATAGTTTCCTTCGTTTCTGACCAAAAAAAAAAAAAAAACAAGTTCAAATTGCGAATCTATGTGTCCATACTTATTTTTTTTTTTATTGGAAATCAAGTGGTTTTCATCAATTTCAATATGAAGAGTACAACCTATTTTATTCTCATAGGATGTGCACAATCTCAAATTTATCCTTCTTTTTTACAAAATAAAATTGGTCGTTATCTTTAATGGGAGGAAAAATGGTAAATTCACATAAAATTCGTTTTTTCCTTCATTTTTCACGTCTTTCCAACAACACATTTCAGATCTCAATCATTTGTTTACACTTCGCTTTCCTCCCATTCCAAACAACAATAAACAAACTGTTTTATTTATTTTTTATTTTTTTATCTTTCTATCTCAATTTTCTTTATCTTTATTTCTTTACTACCTTTTTCTTCCCTCACTTAAAATCCTTTCAAACGATGGGTTAATCGAGGAATGCCACTATGTCCTTATCAGCAGTAAAGGCCTTCGGCTGGCCCTTTGCTCGCAGACCCAACATAAGGTAGCAGATTGGGTGGTCAAAATCCAAATCTAAAACACCCTCCCTTCTAATTGGGTATCTATTAAATCTTTGATTAAGAATGAAACTCTTTTTTCGACCAAAAAAATAAAATAATAATAACCGGTAAAGAAATAGACACATATTCTCAGTTTCATCTTAGACCCGGTACTAGATTCGGAATCATATGAAAGTTTTAAATAAACGCTAAGCCGAGGGTGTCTTGAACATGTCTGAGCAACACTCAGAGCTAAGCCTCCATCCCATAATCTGTGATAGTAATCTTCGTATGTAAAGGTCTTGTAGATAGTAGGACATTCATAATCAATCAAGTCTCGAGCATGTCTAATAAGTGCATTTGGAGATGGGCAATGAAATTTCGGGATGGATATTTTTGCCGATCACAGCTATTGACACTTAAATTTTGGCAACCTAGTCATTTATTTATCGCATTAAAAATTATGGATTAATTTTTAACCCCTAAACAAAAATAACATATAGTTTTAGAAGCATTCATTATTTAGTTTATATTATTGTTTTATTGCATTTGCATTGGATTGATTGACGATAAATGAGCGTTAATTTTATGATTTGAAGATAGATATATTTTGGAAAGGATTTGTTCTATTCTTACAATATTGGATGATATGCCGGGAGATATTTCTTGGCAAAAATAAAGGTTTCGGATGAAATATTGAAAAGAGATAAAAGAGGATATGTGTATGTGTATCGACGATATATTCAGGAGGTTATGAGCGAGCAAAAATTGATTTTCATGCATATTGAGAAAAGGAAATTTGAAGCTGATATGGGCAGCTGGGAAAAGTTGAAAAATGAAATGAAACATTCAAATAAAATCCTTTCTTGGCCTATAAAAGAGGGCTCGATTACGGACGGAAAGGGGGGTCACAATTCGTGAAAAAAAGAGTCTCTCCCTCGTCCATCTCCCTCATCCATAGAAGTCAACAAAAGGTAGCCACTTTTTCTTCTTCTCTACAAAGTGCAGAGAAAAGGAGGAGTCAGCAAAGTACAGAGAGAGAAGGAGAGAGTGGACGCGAGACGTAGAGAAAAAGAAGAAAGAAAAAAGAGAGAGAGAGAGAGAGAGGAGAGGTCGTCTTCTTCAGGTCCCCCCGGCTCCTCGCAGCTGCTGATTCGCCGCCGCCTCCCTCCTACCGGCGAGCTCCGTCGCTGAAGCCGCAGCAGTCCGCCCGCTCGTTCCGCCCGCTCGTCGCCGGAGCTCCGAACGCCGTCGCTACTGCTGCCCTCCGCCCGGCGCCCGCAACCTACAGCACTCATCGCCGCGCCCTGCCGGTCGCTCCACCCGTCGCCGCGTCGACGCTCGCCCGTCCCCCGTCGCCGCGCCGAAGCTCGCCCGTCACCGCGCCCATCGCCGCGCCTCCTCCTGTCGCGCTGTTGGCTGATCCTCGCTGAACGCCGCCCGTCGCCGCGCTCCCGAGCACTTGTTGATGTTTCATGAATCATGTATAAGAAAATTAACGAAATAAACGCAGCGGAAACAACTATATATTTTACACATGATTCTCCTTAGGCGTTGTTCGTGCGTTTTAATCAAAAATCTAAACATAAAAGGGAGTTAAATGAAATACCTCTTGAAGCGCGCTTTGAAACAAGTCGGTTCGGATGTTCTACAAGACGAGTCCCACAAGCGTCGGACCTCTAGTTCGGACACACCAACAACGAACGTTGAACGGAAGGGAGAACTTTCGGATATCCACCACTTCGATCGTGCTAGCAATCACGTGAAAAGAATCCGTCGTATTCTTGGTGTATAGTAGTCACGGCCCGAACGAGAGAATTGTTTCTCTTCCTCGTGTCTCAAAGACAAAAGAACACGCATGCACTTTGCTTTCTATTTTCAGCAAAGCATCACTGATTTCTTGCTTGTGTTTCTCTCGAACAAAACCAAAAAAACACACTAACTCTTTTCTCTGTTTTTCAACAACTCGTTTTAGTGTTTCAAAAACAACTCTTTTTAAACTAAAACATATAAACCGATCAGCAACAGTTGCTGATCGATGGACGATCAGCAACCGTTGCTGATCGTCCCCACTCATGCACGAACAATCGTGCATGAGCGGTTGCTCATATACGACTTCGTGTATGAGCGGTTGCTCATGCACGACTTCGTGCATGATGGTCAACAATTGCTGATCGTTCATGCACAATTTTGTGGATGTTGCTGACCATCCAAGTTTCATGCATGTGCTTCGTGCACATGCATGAAGCTTTATATATATATATTTATATAATTTATGTTGGTTATTAAAAAGTGTTAATTAATTAATTAAATGAACAAATAATTAATTAATCAATTCATTTAGGGCATATATCTAACAATCTCCCACTTGCACTAAAGCCAACTTGTTTGGTATGTTAACATATATCCACTTTGGGTATGCGTGTGCATCATATGCAAGTAGGCTCGTGACTATGATACAAATTAAATTAAATCTCATTTAATTTAATTTCAAATCGACTCAATTCGATTGTAGTAATTGCAAACACATTTGCAATAATATTTCTCTCTTGTTCCACGTCATCCTAGTTGTTTATGGTGTGTGACATCCCTAGGTTCATCACTAAGCTGGTAGTAAGACTTGTACTAACACATTAGTACTTTCAAAAGAATTAATTGTCCCGATTAATCTTTTAGGTCCTACAACCCACGATTGACATCTAGCAATATGTCATGGCTACTCAGATAGTGATAGTGTGAATGCTTTAAGAACATAATGAACCCGTTAGTTTTGGCTATAGTGTAATTCAATCCCTCTGCCTTACTATGTCTCGATCAAATAAAGACCATGGAATATTTGTCAAATCACTAATTCGATCATATGCACAAATCTAATTGACATACATTTTATTCAAGACATAAAAAAAAAATTATTCTTGGTTATAACCCCGGCCGAGGATTTCAATGCATTGTCATAACTAGATCGCATAGGACATCATTATTATACCTTGCATGTAATAAGGAAACAGATTTCATATTGCGCACACGTGTAACTTCGTATATGAACAAACTATGACCATCAAGTATAAAGACGGATCGACGACCCGGCATTATGTGCACCCGTGAACCATAGTTGTTCGATACACAAGTTAACACTGTGCCTCAGGTCTAAGGATTATTTACACAAGACCAAAGCATGAACAATTAGACATTGACCACGCTAAAAGCTTCCATGTTGCTAATCGTTCCATATGCGTCACGTTCAGTGAATTTGTCTAATACAAACACCTGTGTTCTAACTCAGGCATCATAATACCCAATGACATGTGACTCATCATTCCCTTAAGTATCCAATACTTAATGGCGAAGTTAAGAACACACCGGTCTCAACAGGATTATTAATATCCACTTAATAATCCATCGACCGGAACAATTTAAAGATTCAGTCTAACTATGAACCCGTCACATATATTCTTGACGTCTCAAGAATAGGTCTAGTTGCAACTGATCTTATGGAATCATTCATAAATATAAAATAATTGGACAAATGAATGAATACGTCATTGCCATTAATTAAATAATAATAATGAAAGTACAACTGAAATCCCTAATATGTAACTATTACATAGTAGCTTTAGGGCATACATCCAACAATTTCCCGGTTACACTAAAGCCAACTTGTCTCGGTACCTCAAACCCATTTTGTCAATATGTCTTTCAAAAGAAGACGAGGTAAGGCCTTAGTGAAGGGATCTCGCCACGTTTTCTGCTGAGGCAATTTTCTGCAAGGCGATATCACCTCTCCCAACAATTTCTCTGATGAGATGGAAGCGTCTCTCAATATGCTTAGACTTCGGTGAGACCTTGGTTCCTTAGCTTGAGCTATCGCCCCATTGTTGTCACAAAACAATGTGATCGGTTGCTCAATTGAAGGAACGACTCCAAGTTCAGAAATAAACTTCTTCATCCAAGCGGCTTCCTTTGCTTTTTTGCTTCGAAGCCGTAAGCAGCTACATACTCGCCTCGTGGTGGAATCGGCGGTTATGCTTTGTTTGGAACTTTTCCAACTAACTGCACCACCATTGAATGTAAAGACAAACCCCCGGATGTAGACTTATAATCATTAGGATCCGATTGAAAATCGGAATCAGTATAAGCTACAACTTTAAATTCTCCTTCTCCATATATCAAGAATAAATCTTTAGTCCTTCGCAAGTACTTAAGAATATTCTTGATTGCTATCCAATGCTCTTCTCCTGGATCAGACTGATATCTGCTGGTAATACTTACAGCATGCGCAATATCAGGTCTAGTACATAGCATAGCATACATTATGCTTCCAATAGCGGATGCATATGGTATCTTTGCCATCCGCTCTCTTTCTTCGGGAGTGTTGGGACACATCTCCTTAGAAAGACGGATCCCTTGCCTAAAAGGCAATAATCCTCTCTTGGAACATTGCATGTTAAACCGTGTTAACACTTTGTCTATGTACGTAGATTGTGAGAGGCCAATCAATCGTCTTGATCTATCTCTATAGATCTTGATACCTAAAATGTAGGTTGCCTCTCCTAAATCTTTCATGGAGAATTTCTGTGACAAGAATAGTTTTATCGATGATATCATTGGTACATCATTTCCAATCAAAAGTATATCATCTACATACAAAACCAGAAATGCAATTGCACTCCCACTGATCTTCTTATATACACAAGGTTCATCCGGATTTTTGATGAAGCCAAATGATTTGACTACCTCATCAAAACGAATGTTCCAACTTCGAGGCTTGTTTGAGTCCATAAATGGATCTCTTAAGCTTACACACCTTCGTTTTCACTATTGGATTCAAAACCCCGTGGCTGTTCCATATAGATGTCCTCATCGAGAAAACCATTTAGAAAAGCCGTTTTGACATCCATCTGGAATATCTCATAATCAAGGTGTGCAGCTATAGCCAACATAATCCGAATAGATTTTAGCATGGCCACAGGTGAGAAAGTTTCGTCATAATCAATTCCTTCTTTTTGACGATATCCTTTCGCCACCAGCCGTGCTTTGTAAATTCCAATTTGACCTTCAACATTCATCTTCCTCTTGAAGATCCATTTACAGCCAATTGGTACAATACCATCAGGCAGGTCAGTCAAGGTCCATACCTCATTGGAATACATTGAATCCATTTCGGATTTCATGGCTTCTAGCCATTTACCGAATCGATGTCCAACATCGCCTCCTCATAGGTTTTAGGATCACCGGGTTGATCACTATCATTCACAATGAATAATGGTTCAATATGATCAACCGAGTGTCTATAACGAGCAGGTGGGCGAGACGTTCTCGCACTTCTCCAAAGAGGTTGTGTATCAGAAGCTTCCACTGAATTAGAGATTGGTATCTGAACTCGATTGTTTGGTACTTTATTATTTTCTTCTTGTAAGACTATTTTCCGCCCAGCACCACTTTCTTGGACGAACTGATTCTCCAAAAAAGAAGCATGCTTGCATACCAAAATTCTTTGGTTTGAATGAAAATAGAAATAATATCCAAGAGTTTCCTTTGGATATCCAATGAAGCGACCTTGTTCAGATCTTGCCTCCAATTTTTCCATTTTTAGCTTTTTCACGAAAGCTGGACAACCCCAAATCTTAATATGATTAAGACTGGGTTTCCTACCATGCCATATCTCATAGGGCGTAGTTGGAACAGATTTGGACGGCACTCTATTCAGTATATATACAGCAGTCTCAAGGGCATATCCCCAAAGGGATATTGGCAAATCGGTGTAACTCATCATAGACCGTACCATATCTAATAAAGTACGATTTCTTCGTTCGGATACACCATTATGTTACGGGTTCCGGAGGTGTCCATTGTGATAAAATGCCATTCTCTTTAAGAAAGTCTAAGAATTCGATACTAAGGTATTCACCTCCTCAATCCGATCGAAGAGCCTTAATATATTTTCCCGTTTGTTTCTCAACTTTAGCCTTGAATTCCTTGGACTTTTCAAAGGATTCAGATTTATACTTCATGAGGTATAAATAACCATACCGTGACTGATCATCGGTGAAAGTAATGAAGTAATTATAACCACCTCTAGCAGTTTCATTAATCGGTCCACATACATCTGTATGTATTAATTCTAATATGTCAGCAGCTCGCGCACTTTGTCCCACAAAGGCGCTTTGGTCATTTTTCCTAGAAGACATGCCTCACAAGTCGAGTATGACTCAAAATTTGAAGGATCAATGTATCCATCATTACTCAACTTGTTAATTCTGTCTTCTCCAATATGACCTAATCGGAGATGCCAAACATATTTTTTATTTGGACCGTCTCTAGGGCGTTTATTAGTTATGGCATTTATATCAATTCTATTTTGCTTATTGGCATTGGTAATCGCATTACCGGACATTGTAATGGTATAAAGATTGTTGGTTAATAAGCTAGAACCAACACATATTCTATTATGATAAATAGAACATACATCATCAGCAAAAGAAAATTCATAATTCTCTTTACCCAAACGAGGTACGAGATGATGTTCCTAACAGCATTCTTATAATGCAAACAGTTCTTTAAAACCAATACATGTCCAGAAGGCAAACATAAACGAAAAGTCCCTACAGCTAATGCAGCAACTCTTGCTCCATTAGCAAACGTCAGGACAATCTCATTTCGCCCTAGCATCCTGCTTATTTCCAGATTCTGTAAAGACATACAAATATGTGAAGTTGCAGCAGAATCTAGAACCCATGAGCTGGATTCAGCACTAACCATAAGATTGGTTTCAATAAGCATAGACACCATACCTTCATAAGGTCGGTTCTTGGGCTTGACCTTCAAGCTCGCAAGGTACCTCTTGCAGTTCCTCCTCCAGTGCCCTTTGACACCACAGTAATGACATTTCCCTTTATCAATCATGGGTTTTGGTTGCACAACAGGTTTGGCAAGCCTCTTCCATTTATTCTTCTTTAAAACAGTCTTACCCTTTGAAGAAGAAGCCTTAGCCATAGCCACTACATTTGGCCTCGTGTTATGCATTTCCTTCTCATAAACTACCAGCATGCTATGTAACTCAGCAAGAGTTTTCTCCATCTTATGCATGTGGAAGTTTTGGACAAAACCAGAGAAGGAATCGGGTAAAGATTGGAGGATCAAATCCACAGCTAACTCATTGTCCATAACGAGATTCAGCCTAGCCAATTCTTCAATGTGCCGATCATTTTCAAAGCATGATCATTAATGCATGATCCTTCAGCCATCCTCATACGGTACAATGCCTTAGATATCTCATATCTAGAGGTTCGACCATTCTCATCAAAGTATTCCTTTAAGTGCAAAATGATCGATCCAGCATCTTCCATAGATTCATACTTCTTCTGTAATTCATTGTTCATTGAAGCAAGCATATATGACCTAACTTTTAAGTCATCATCACGCCACTTATCATAAGTGACACGCTCCTCTTGGGTCCCACCCTCGGGAAAGGAGGTTGGCATCTTTTCATCAAGCACATACCCAATTTTTCTGAATTGAGAACAATTCTCAAATTCCTCACCCAAATCAAGAAATTTGGTCCAGTCAAACAATTCTTGTCAAGTATAGAAGCGAGTGGGTTTGTGGTCACCATTTTTCAGAGTAATAATATATCTGTTGCAGAAAATAAATTGTTAGCCGTTGTATCTTTCAAAGTAGCTATTTCATTTTGGCCTTTAAATGAAATAGATCCTCCCACTAAATTTATATTCGAATCCCATACTCCTTAAGATGGGAAGCGGTAATCTTTGTTGGGTAAATATTACTAGTGGGGATTGGAGTCCCACTAGCCCAAAGTCCACCTCACCTAACAGTTATTGGTGTCCTATGAACTTAGTGAGTGAACCAGCTTGTTCAACGCATCATATGCGAGTCCCAATCATAACTTCGGCCTCTAAACCATGAAAGCCTCACCTAACAGTTATTGGCATCATGATCATAGTTAAGTCTAGCCCATCGTCTCATGCAAGTATTGAAAACACAAATAATTCCCTCACCTAACAGTTATTGGAAATCATTTGGCTCCAACCCCACAACATCATATGCATAATGGAGTGGTCCAATATTATAAATGGTAATTAACCCTATGTATCCATAACCGGTTAATTAACCACTATAATATTGGATCAAACCACGACGATGGAAGGCCATGAGTCCGAAACCCGTTTCGACTTAATATTCTTTGTAAGGAGATTTAGGTCGTTATTAACGGTCTCACTTTGCACATTAACCGGTTTAACATGCACGATACCATAAACACAATAAATAAATAGATATCACATAATATCTATCCTATGTGGTGATCATGGAATTATGGTTCAATGGGTCTCGAGCCAAAGAGACCCATTTAGCCATTTTAATATTTTAATAATATGGACCTGCTCTTCACTTTTTCTTCAATCTTTGAACTCTTCAAAGACCGGGCCCAGAGAGCTCACCGGTTTAATGGCTCCTCCAATGGCTCCTCCTCTCTTGTAGTATTTACATCAATAATTGAAATACTACACTATACTTAAATTACATTTCATAAAAATAAATATAAAAAGAAGGACGCAGCCTCCATTTAATAATTACATCCCCAAAAAGAATACCCGTAATCATCATACATTCATCCATACAATAATCACAACAATTAGGGATTTTTCCATGATCACCACCCTTCCTTACGAGCCATAAATTCAAAATTTAAAGCTCTGGAAGGCATGCATAAAATTTTGCATATCATTTGTAGAATATAAACACAAAGTATAACAAGTTACGGATTTTTGATTCAAAATTGATTTAGTTCTAATTTTTTTTTTTTTTTTTTTTGCTTTGTTGATTAAATTTATCACATAAATCAATCAACTTCTATAGGCCACATAAGAGCAAGAGAACCAATTCTCTTAACAAAAGTAAATTGGCCATTAGAATGCAAAAATATATTTGAACTATAAATCAATTAAACGCACAAAAACGCCTAAGGTTGGCTCTGATACCACTGTTTGGTTTTCATGAATCATGTATAAGAAAATTAACGAAATAAACGCAGCGGAAACAACTATATATTTTACACATGATTCTCCTTAGGCGTTGTTCGTGCGTTTTAATCAAAAATCTAAACATAAAAGGGAGTTAAATGAAATACCTCTTGAAGCGCTTTGAAACAAGTCGGTTCGGATGTTCTACAAAGACGAGTCCCACAAGCGTCGGACCTCTAGTTCGGACACACCAACAACGAACGTTGAACGGAAGGGAGAACTTTCGGATATCCACCACTTCGATCGTGCTAGCAATCACGTGAAAAGAATCCGTCGTATTCTTGGTGTATAGTAGTCACGGCCCGAACGAGAGAATTGTTTCTCTTCCTCGTGTCTCAAAGACAAAAGAACACGCATGCACTTTGCTTTCTATTTTCAGCAAAGCATCACTGATTTCTTGCTTGTGTTTCTCTCGAACAAAACCAAAAAAAAACACTAACTCTTTTCTCTGTTTTTCAACAACTCGTTTTAGTGTTTCAAAAACAACTCTTTTTAAACTAAAACATATAAACCGATCAGCAACGATTGCTGATCGATGGACGATCAGCAACCGTTGCTGATCGTCCCCACTCATGCACGAACAATCGTGCATGAGCGGTTGCTCATACACGACTTCGTGTATGAGCGGTTGCTCATGCACGACTTCGTGCATGATGGTCAGCAACTTGCTGACCGTTCATGCACGAATTCGTGGATGATGGTCGGCGGTTGCCGACCATCCAAGTTTCATGCATGTGCTTCGTGCACATGCATGAAGCTTTATATATATATATATATATATATATATATATATATATATATATATATTTATATAATTTATGTTGGTTATTAAAAAGTGTTAATTAATTAATTAAATGAACAAATAATTAATTAATCAATTCATTTAGGGCATATATCTAACAAGCACCCCCGGCTACAAGCCCCGCCGTCCCGAGCCCGTTGGCCCGACACCGGCCTGCTCGTTAGCCTACCAGCCCTTCCTCTTGAGTTGCTTTGCGCCCGAGCTGCCATCACAAAGCCGCGACGAGCTTGACCGGGAGCTGCTGTTGCATTCCTACCACCCGCTATCACTAAGCCGACCCCGACGCAAATCGTCATTTGCGAATCCCAGCACCGGTCCGTTTAGAGAATAAAAATTCAGTCAAGGTAATTTTTCTTAAATCAAGTTTCGGTATTATGGCTTAAATTGGAACATTCGATGCTAATGTTGATTATATGAATGTTTTAGGCATTATTCGTAGGGTATTGTCATCTAGAAATCACTACAATTACTAATTCGATCCGTAAAATGTCGGATATTTTTTTTAATTATATTGATTTTTTGGCACTTTGATAGTATTTTAACTTTTAATTCAGTATAATTATTAATTTGATCCGTAAGATTTCAAATTAAATTTTTAATTATTTTGAACTTTTTACATGTTGTGATGTTTGGGATTAGAATAATTGTTAATTTAATCTGTGAATTTTTCAATTATGCTAACCCTTCATTTGATGAATATCTTGAGTAGCTTGGATATAATGCCTATATATGATGATTGCTTGTTTTGGAAAATACTAAAAAAATCAAATCTTGCATCGGAATATGATGCCTTCATAAATTAGGATTTCATTTTTTTTTTTTTTAATTGCACGCTTAGATAATTTTGTAACAGATTAGGATAGAATCTAAAAACATTTTTTTATATTATATATAGATAGGGTCTAATATAGTTTTCCAAGATAGGACATGGTTAAGTCAAATTAGTCCCTAAAATAGACTAGAAAATTATTCATTTTAGATAGTTTAATTAGGTTTTTTTTATTACGAATTTTAATAAAAAATACAAAAAATATTAGGTGCATGTCAAATAGTCTGTATATTAAGTTCATTTGATTAGAAATTGCTTGTCAATAGAGTTAGGTCATATAGTTAAAGCGCACGTCATATAGTAAAGTTCTAATTTCAAGATAAGAAAATACAAAAAAAAAAAAATTGCTTGCTTTGTGTGTATAATTCTTTTAATGCAATTTATTTGATTCATTGAATGTTTAATAATGGTTGTGCATTCGCATAATCACCCCATTGCATCACAATGATTTAGGTTAAAACCAATCCAGATTGCCCGCAAAGATAATTGTTGAAAATAAAAAGAATGGTACCAAAAGAGTATTAGATAAATCTAGTGTAATCAAGTCCCCGTATCCAATTTATCCAGTTCGTAAGAGTTATACTCATGTGTCTGATCGATTTATTATAAACTGATTAGTGGCGACTCTTTGATAAAATTATGTCCATTAGCCAAATCTTAGGTGGAACACCTGAGGTTAGGTCGTGACAGTTGTTCACCATGGCTCTAAAGTGTGGTCTAGTACTTGTATGAAGATTTGACAAAAAGATGGAACCGATCCATCTACTGTGATTATTTATTGTTATTTTCTTCAATTAAATGTACACTTTTGATCTCCAGCTTGAGTAAAAAAATGCGCAACTTCCATCTCAACCTTTTATTTTTCTTTTACTATGTTGGAACGAAAGTGCTGGGAATGGGATTGAAAGCAACCCATTTTCCATCTCCAAGAACTTGTAAGTCGAGTGTATCATCCTGAAGGAGGATAGCGATCAAATTCTGGTCACTATAGCCTCGGCAACCCGTACAGTAGCTTTGGCTGTGGACCAGACACAACGTAATGCCATGTGCTGATTATGTTTTTTCAGGTTCTTGCTCTTGCAATCCCTTGCAAGCTCCAGCTTTTAGGCCCATTTGGTTCAGCTTTGGGGAAATGCTCCTGGGAGAATGTAAATACCTTTGAGGGAAATGGGTTTTCCGAAATGCTAGACTGTGACATCCTGAAATTCGACCTCGTTTCGATAAAATGAAATGTGCATATTGTCGGCGCGCCTATGGTCCTTTTTCTCCGAACCGATCATTCATGAGTTAACTAACCTATTGGGTGAAGCTGTTAAGGGATATATCCGCGGTAAAATCCCTAAAAGCTACCTAATTTGTTGGATTGGACTAAAATCGCGTCCAATTGATTTTAATCATGAAATTTCATTTGGTTTTGAGAATCGAATATTCGAGCGTGTCACAATTCATTTTTAGGACCGTCTCATCGTCCGTCAAATTATTGACGAGCCCGAAATTTCAGGAAAGAAATTATCGGAGGAAAAATCGAAGATCCAAAGAAATTAGAGTGGAAAAGAGAAAAGAAAAATAAAATAAGAGCAAGGATATTATTTTATTTTGTTTTTCTCTCTCCCCTCTCTCTTCTTTTCTCTCCCTTTTCTTTCTCTCTTTTCTCTCTTCCCTCCTTTTTCCTTCGTGCGGACACCCCCTCCTCAGGCCGACTCTCTCTCCTTTTCCCTTGCCGTTTTCTACTTTGCTTTCTCTTCCCCATTTGACTTTTCAACCATTATCTCTTCTTCTCTCTCCTCTCTCTTCTCCCCCACTCCCCCTCGTGACCGAAAGCTCCCCTTCTTCTTGTTTCTTGCTCGTGAAAACCAGAAACGGAGGAAGGACAGCAGCTCACCGAAGATTGGACTAGCCGCCCGTGCCGCCCTCTGTTCAGCTCGATTCAGCCATCACAAGCCACGATCCGACCACCTCCGGCCACCGTGGGCCACCGCTCGGCCTTGCCAAGCCGCCACCTACCTTCCCGACCCCTTGCCGCCCCCAACCAACTCACTTCCTCTCTGTTTTGCAGCCAAACCAGCAACCCACCGAGTGGGTTTCCAGCACACTCGTGGGTGGTTTTGGGCCATTTCCAGGCCTCGAACCCGAGCCGTGCTTTGGAAGGAATCGTTCATCGCGCCGTCCCCGTCGGATTGATCCGATTTGCGCGCCATTCCGGTGAGTAATCTCACTAATCCTTGCTTAGTGAGCTAATGACACTTATTGGTTTTTTAGTTTTATTTAATTAGATTTAGATTGTTAGATTAGTGTTTATTAGTCAATTGTGATACAAATTAGACAAATTGAATATGTATTTAGCAAGTAGACGCGGTCTACTATTTATTGAGGGTAGCCCGGGATTTTCCCGATCCTAATCGGGCTTCAATTTGGTAATTCGGGCTTAAGTGGAATTTTTGGCATTTAAATATTATTTTTCGGAATTAATTAATTAATTAATTAATTAATTAATTAATTAATTAATTAATTTTCCGAAAATTCAACAGTGATGGCCAGTAATCGGAATATTATGCTGATGACCATGGCAAAGTCCGTTTATTTCACCGGGCTTTATTTTAAGCTAAATTGAATTTCTTGTATTTAAATATTAATTTTCGAAATTAATTATTTAATTATTTATTTTCTGGAAATTCAACTTGGATGGCTAGTGGCCGAATTTTTATGCTGATGATCGTGGTGCAGCCCGTTTATTTAATTGGGCTTTATTTTGAGCTAAATTGGATTTATTGTAATTAATTATTAATTTTCGAAATTAATTAATTAATGATTTATTTTTCGGAAATTAAGGTCGGGTTAGTCAACGACCGAAATTTCATGATGATCGTCGCGGTGAAGTTCGTTTATTTAATGGAGCTTTATTTTGTGTTGAATTGAATTATTTGCGAAGGATGGAATTATTCTTTAATTGGAAAATCATTAGTTATTAATTGAAAAATAACCGGACATCGGTTGATAATGCCAAAACTATTTGAGCGGACTATAGAAAATGTGGGAGTTATGGAAAGGAAAATATTAGATTTTGGCTAAGGCCAGCTGTGTGCCCACGCACGATATTTTATTGAATATTTCTAATACGAAGAAATGAGGTCAAGACATTACTTTAATTGAGGAAGTTAATTGCGAGGCATAATGTCATTGGGCCGTGAGGGATTAATTGTGTGTTGGCTTATAGTTGAAGCAAGATGATTATTGGAAGTTGATGTGATGTGATGTGTGTTGTGTTGAGGGAAACCAATGGATCATGAGCAGGTAAAAGACTAAGTACTACACAAGTAGAAGACTTCGTGTGAGTTACCTCTAGCGTCTGATACCATTGCTTATTGTAGTTAAGGGCTAAGTGTTACATGACGACCTGAGTCGCATGGGAAGTACCTCTAGTGCCTTACATCATTGTTATGCATAGTGAATGGCTAAGTGCTACACGATGGCAAGATCTTGTGTGAGTCACCTCTAGCGCCTTATCCTATTGCATTTTGTAGTGAAGGACTAAGTACTACACAACAGCGAGATTTCGTGTGAGTTACCTCTAGCGCCTTATACTATTGTTATTTGTGGTCAATGACTAAGTACTGCACGATGACGAGACTTTGTGTTGGGGTCACCTCTAGCGCCTTGAGCCTATATTTGAGTGGGAATGTTGAATGGGAATGTTGAGATTAATTATCGAGTATAGATGAAATCATTGATATGGTTTGATTCGTTTGTCATGGATTGACTGATTGAACTGAATTGGACTGAGATTCCATCTTCTTTTGAGATCTCAATTTTGATGTGAATAGTAATGAAGTACTTTGGTTTGTGTTTTGTATAAAAGTTAGGTTATAAGTTTCAATATGAAAAATATGGCATTGCTTTTCTATCCCATCGTATTTATTGTCTGGAGATTATAACTGCTTCCGCATGTGCTTAATAAATAAAAGGGTCGGCGATACATAGTCCTGGAATATCGCATTATAAAATCGACCAAGTGAGAAGGATGTGTGCATGCTCGAGGATTGGGGCGTGAAATAGATCTGTTTGGTAAACTATAACTAAAAAGTGATTTAGGGAAATGTAAGACTGTTTGGTAAACATATATTTGAAAAACCTTTTAGTGTTACCAAATTAAATTTTTAGTTTTAGTATTTTTAAAATTGCAAAAAGAAACAATGACTATATAACCTTTTATATTTTCATGTTAAAAGTAATATAAAAGATATATATTAGTAAATTTATTTAAAAATTATATTAAAACAATTTGATTATAGAGGAGATGCAAAGCTCAACTTTTCGTCTAGGGTTCTTTTAGGTTTGTTTTCAACTTTGAATATTTTTTTTAAAATTATTGTAGTATTAATCATCTTTGTTAATTAGTGATCATTCTAGTGTATTGATAAAAGTTGGGCTATTGATTGTCAAAAGATAAAAATAACAAAAAAAAAAAAAAAAAAAGGTGAACCCACCATTTGCAAAAAGTTTTATTATTTTTTTTAAAATAAAATAAAATCCGATAAAACTCCGTCGCCGATCAACGGCGGTTGGGATGTGGGGAAGATGATTGGTTTAAAAAAAAAAAGTTAACGAATGAATAGTAAAGATGGACTTGCATTTTGGAAATGCTAAAAGCCCAAAGCGGGTCACTTGCTTTGGGCTTTCAAAGCATTTAAAGGTCACATTTGGCTAATGACATTTTCAAATACCGAACCAAATATCTAAATTTTTTCCCAAGGACTTTTGGGGCTAAAAGTTACTTGGGAATGGTTAGTCAAATGAGGCCTTTATGATACGGCTTCCAATGGATTGCCCACCGGTTCTCTCTTGCTATTGTGCAGTACTCACCCGCGTCACTTTCTGCTAGCCAAAAAGATTTGAACTAGCAACAACAGTAAACATGTGCCGACAGATTATGTCGGCACACTTGGAATTTTTAAGGGTTAACACCTTAAAAACTCCAAACCGATACACTTGTGACAAATTTACCCAAAACTATTTTTTTTACCATAAAAACTCCAAACCGGTATACCGTGACAAATTTACCCTGACTGACTATAAAAAATCCTAAATTGGTACATCTATGACAAACTTACCCCAAACTAATTTATTCGAAAAAACTCCAAACCGATAAATTTGTGACAAATATACCCTCTGCTAAATTGAAATAGTACCACAAAAAATCACAAAAATTGTAAACGATGACAAATGGAGTGTAAAATCCAAAATTGGTAAACCGAGTCAATTGTCACGTGTTATTTAACTTAATAATTTGACGGTAAAATTTAACAAAAACTAACATATGGTAAATTTATCACAAATATACCAGTTTGTGGTAAATTTGTCAAATGTATACTATTTTAGGGTTTTTGGTGGTAAAAAAAAAAATAGCATGGGGTAAATTTGTCACAAAATCTGGATTTTGGATTTTTCATGATATTTACCCAATTTTAAAAGAAGAATCGAGGTCAACTTTTGGTAGGCTTGTTTTTCCAATTCTGACGTGTTAGTGAAAATCAATCACTGGAAAATGTACCTTTTCTTTCCTCTCCCGGGTGGGCCAGTGAATTTTTCTGGATTTTGATGGTAGATTCGATTAGCATCATCCTTTAATTACCGTCTGTTGGTGAAAAGTACGCTTTCTTCCCCTTTTATTTCTTGGGTCTTATGCCTTTTTTTGGTCGAATTGGGTCCAATACTTTAGCTGTTGAGAGATTCTCGATGTTGCTCCATTTTGTTATACAAATATCAGACTCTAGAAAATTACATTTTGGAGAATGCTCCCGACTTTTAAAAACTTCACTTGGAACCCACCCACTGGAGAGCCGTGTGCTTTAAAGTAGTTAAAATATAAAAGGAAGAGTCGATTTTGTCTTGACCTTGATGTGATCTCGTATTTGCCTACCAAGGCATTTTCCATAGGTCGTCATGTCAAATTACATTCGTTCAGGTGGACAAAGTATGTGTTTCGAGATTAAAGCAGAAAACAATTGGATCTTGTAATTAAATTAATGCGAAATCATTAGAAAAATAAACATTAAATAATAAAAACATTCGAGATTTACGTAATTTGATTTAAATATTGATACCTACTCTAAAAAGAAAAATTAGCAACAAATAATTCATTAATAATCGGAGTTTCAGAGTTACAATTATTTATATATTTGAGTGTTTTCCACACTTAAATTAACTATTCAATTGGATGCAGATCTCACGGTACAAATCATGGTGTGTTCAAGAGCTTCATCTTTTTTCGTGTGCCAAAAGTTCTCTTTGCTCTTTCTTCTTCTTTGTGCGTTCTCACTCCCTATGCTTGACCCTATCAGCCTTTTTCATCAAAATGGACAACTCAATCTTGCCGTCCGATGTCTTGGCCAAATATTGTGTTATAAAAATGCATGTACCGTAATGCTCCACAACTCGAAGTTTAGAATAAATTGACACGATAATTTATTTATATGGAACAACCTGATTTTTCTCCACACCAACGCTAAAACTCTAAGACCGAAGTTTAGAATAAATTCTAAGCCGAGGGTATCTTGAACATGTCCAAGAAGTCGAACCGCCGTGGAAATTTGAGGAGACGGTAGTTGCTCGCTTGCCTGACGTCGCCAGGCTAAAGTCGATCGCTTCCTTCGATGGCTTCTTGCGTGGTCCTCTCTGCGTGTTCTAGTCGTCGTTTGATTCTCGTCGGGTTCTTCTTTTGCTCGTGGGAATTCGATCGATGGGTTGTTTTGCGAATGCAGTCTGAGAGATTATGTCGATTTGTAGCGGGAGGAGGAGGCTTTGGACTTTTCGGCGGTGTGCAGGGCGTGTCTGTGGGTATTTTGCGAGATGGGTTTTGGTTGTGGTGGGTTCAGTGCGAGTTTCTGGGCTTTGCATGGCTGATGCGTCGCGTGATTCTCAGCATCTATCTCTGGAAGACTTGCTTGCGTCGAGTTTTGCGAGGGGTGTTGTATTTTCCTGGTTGCGGACATGGGTTTCTTTTTTTGTTGTTGTTGATGTTTTTGTTTGTTGTGTTTACGCGCACGCTTGATAGAGATTCAGCAATTGAGAATTCGTATGTTCGAGGTTTGTTTCTGCGGTTGTTTTGTTCGTTGGACCTTGTGAAAATTCTTTGCTCTGTGTTTTTGTTTTATTTATTTATTTTACTGTCAATTTGCTCCACATGCCTGGTTTTTTGGGTTTTCCTTGCATAATTTTAGGTTTCAGTGTTTGTATATGTGGTGGAAGTCATTGAGGAGTGCATCCGATTTGCCGGAGTGGATAGGTTTCTATGATTGCGATATTTTTGCTTGGTTTACATGCTTGAGTGGTGTTTTCTTCTACTTGAAACAGAGTGGATCCAAAATTTGTGATGGCACGTTGAATTTCAGTGGCGATTGTTGCTTGGATGGTTGATAACGCCAGTTATTTTCTGTGTCGCTTGTGCTTTTTTGATAACTATCAGGGTGACCCATTGAGTTGACTATGCTGGATTCAATGTATTTTGAGCAAAGTGTCCTTGCTTTTCAGAGTTTGGCTGCTCTGAGTTTTTTATTCTACTTTAATGCATAACATTTGATGAACTTCTGCTTTGATGCCTTGCATAATGACAGCATAAATGGATGATGATTGAAAAGAGCCAGGAGGATTAAAATATAGTGAAAAGTGGACAAAACTTCTGAAAGGGACCCAGTCACGGACATGGTCCATGGGATAGTAGATTTCGCACCATGCTCTATCAGTTATGGCTTGAGTCAAACTAATTACATCTGCTCAAAACTCATTGTTACTGAATCTTTGCAAGTCTCAGATATTTCTGGCTTTCAAATTATTTATAAGGATGTGAGTTACAATCTTATTTAGTTCCAAATGTCCCAATCCGAAGTCTGATTAGTCTGAAACATGGACGCTGGAGAATCTTGGATAGTGTTTAATTGTCATGTATGGGATTAGTATATAGAGTTCAATTATTGTTTTCTAGATTTTAGAGTCTCCTCTGATATAGATGCGAAAAGGATGCGGCATTGTATATACTTGAGAGGGATGGGGAGAAAAGTGTCTGGAGTGGGAATCTCAGTTTTGCACTCATTTATGACATTTTGGTATAGCTGTACGTTTTTAGAATTTTATGGTATTAATTAGTTACACAATCCATATGTGTGTCAAGACATTGGTAAGATTCCAAGCTTAACAATTTTTGTTTTGAATAAAATTCCTGTTTACTTTTCATTCAGTTGCGCACTCACCAGTTAATTTTGTGGAGTGCTACTAATTTTTGCATCATGGTAATCGAGGAACTTATAGGTTAGCAAAAAGAAAGATAATAATAATTCGGCATTAGTGAATACTGTTCCTCAAGCTAGTTTCATCATTACATTAATAGTTGCAGGCTGTGGTTTGGCCAACAGTAGTTGCATCACTAGCATCAATTAGGAATTTACATGTCATGCTTCCAAAGAATGGACAACTAGATGAGAATCTTGCTGCATTATGGTATATGCTTTAGAGACCACATGCAGAATTGTCCCAGTTATCTGGAAATTAATATGCTTTCCAGTTGGGTTTGTATATCAGTCAAAAGGTGAGTATTCAGATAGGAGGCGATGTTTGGGCCATTGACATATGTGTTGAAAATTCTATACGTAGATTTAGATACTCATTTAAAGTGCATTAGTTTACGGTCATGATGGTATGTTCAATGGCTTTGGTTTGAACTTTGAAGTAACTAGAATTCTAAATGTTCATTGAGAGGCATTTGAGGCTTCCTTTTTGATGGATATGAAGGTGTACTTTGGAATCTGTCTTTTGGGAATCTTGCATCTACCAAAAAAAGATTGCTGAGGTATTAAATTGTGATACTTTTTAAGATTAGACTCAGTGCTATTCACAGATTGAAATACTGGAATATGAAATAGAGAAAATTCAAACGATAAGTTTCCATAAGATACTTGTCTTTTGGTATTAGACTGGAATTTTAGGGTAAGCTACTTTTTCCTTTTTCTTTCTTTTTATTCTCTGCTTTTAGCATAGAGTGATCCAGCCTTTGAAGTGTAAGTTTCTTCTTTGATTCTATGTGGCATGGGGCTTATAATTTGGCACGTCACAATCAAATGACTCTGCAAGCTGCATATTTTATTATTCAACCATTTGACATCACATTTTCTTATGCTAATCTGTTTTTCATGTGCGTGTATTTTTTATCTAGAGATTCTTCTAGATTACTCTTGTTTTAATGTAAAGTGGGTATATATGTTATATGAAATACTTGGCATTTGCATTAAATCCTTTGACATGTTATTCTGGGATTGTTTTCAGATGGAAGCTCGGAGTGGTGAAAGTGGACATATAATTGAAGTTTGTGGGGAAGTGCCAGCAGAAACAGGCGCAGGCAGGATGAAAATTTGTGGTGAGGCACCCTGTGGATTTAAAGATTCTAGTGCCAGTTCTCAAGATGAAAAGGAGCGGTCAGCATCTATGAGGAAACTTTTGGTGGCAGTTGTCCTCTGCATAGTATTCATGGCCGTAGAGGTTGTTGGAGGCATCAAAGCGAACAGTCTAGCAATTCTAACAGATGCAGCTCATCTATTGTCAGACGTTGCTGCATTTGCTATATCCTTATTCTCTCTGTGGGCTTTGGGATGGGAGGCAACACCTTGTCAATCCTATGGTTTCTTCAGGATTGAGATTCTTGGTGCTCTTGTGTCTATTCAAATGATATGGCTTCTTGCTGGGATTCTCGTATATGAAGCCATCGAAAGGCTGATCCATGATACAGGTGAAGTTCAGGGTTTTCTAATGTTTCTTGTTTCTGCCTTTGGTTTATTGGTTAATATTGCCATGGCACTCTTGCTGGGTCACGGCCACGGTCACAACCACGGTCATGGTCACAGTCATGGTCACGGTCAAGAACATGGTCACGGTCACGGTCACGGTCACGGTCACGGCCACGGTCACGGCCATGGTCACGAACATGGTCACGGTCACGGTCAAGGCCGTGATCACGATCACCGGCATAGTGGAGATGGTCATGACCATAATGACGAGGATCATGCTGGACATAACCCAAAACTCCAAGTCACAGCTGATGCACACGGTCACGGTCAAGGCCATAATCACGATCACCAGCATAGTGGAGATGGTCATGACCATGGAAGCCATGACCATAATGATGAGGATCATGCTGGACATAACCCAAAACCCCAAGTCACAGCTGATGCACATCACCACCATCATGATAAAGAATTTCTGGAACATCATCATGAGCATGATCATCATCATGGCCATGAAACAGATCTTACAGAGCCATTGGTCAAGTCTTGCTGTGATATCAATAACAAGAAAGAGAGTGGGCTGAAACAGAAGAAGATATGGAATATCAATGTACAGGGTGCTTATCTTCATGTGCTAGGAGATTCGATTCAGAGTGTTGGTGTGATGATTGGTGGAGCGATCATATGGTATAAGCCTGAGTGGAAGATCATTGATTTGATATGTACCCTTATATTCTCAGTGATTGTGCTGCACTACAATAAGAATGCTTCGGAATATTTTGGAGGTTCTCATGGAGAGCACACCGAGGGAGATTGATGCCACGAGGCTGGCACAGGGTCTGTGCGAGATGGATGATGTGACTGCAGTGCATGAGTTGCACATCTGGGCAATAACAGTCGGGAAAGTCTTGCTGGCTTGCCATGTTAAAATAAAGCGTGAAGCCAATGCGGACATGGTGCTGAACAAGGTTGTTGACTTCATCAGAAGAGAATATAACATCAGTCATGTCACTATTCAGATAGAGCGTGAGTAGATGTTGAGCTAGTGAGATGACCCATCTGTAGTTAGGCATCGATGCACTGAATATATGTGGAGATGTTTGAAGGATCTGGTGATTCAACTTTTCTCGATCACAAAGATGATGAGCACCTACACTATGTTTCCTTGAGAAGCCAGCTGGATCAACACTGAGGTTAAATTTCATCTCTTAATTGTCCAGTGGACATGAAACCTTTCACCATGTATAAATGCAGTGTGCACGGCCCTTGTTCGCAACTTTTGGACGTGCTACCCATGCTTTTATATTGCCTGTGTTAATTGATCTCGAGTAGATGTTTAGCATATGCTGAATCAGGGCTGGGATGCGAATTGTGATTGCAGCCTGGACTCTTTTCTCTCGCTAGGTAGAAAATATTTAACAATGGAGTGAGCATCCTAAATGGAATGGATCGTATTAGTCATTTTTCCTTTTGGGGTGCATATTCGATATTACAGTCAAATGATTTTGGATTGCCACAAAATTTCTGCACACTAGCTCATACATTTCCATGCCTCACATTTCGTTAGTATTCCTTCGGTTCCTCATTTCGCATTCATTCCTGCGGTAATTCCCTTTCCACCACATTCTCTTGCGCTAAGTATGCAGGAGCAATGGCAAAGGATCCATCCTGCGAAGGTGGCAAACGTCTCTCTCATGAGTTAAGACGGCAGTGTGAAACTTATTCTGTGATTCCTAAATGCCAATGCACCCCTTTGTGAGAGACTAGAGTAGCAAGAAAGTGGTAATAGCCTTACTGTATACTTGGGAGATGCAGAAAGTTGTAATAGCCTTTACTTATGAAAATTTTCATCGCGGAAATACTGAAATTCCACTGACGTTGCATCCTCGTCATCTTTTGCCCTACCGCGTTGCTCATGGTGAGGGGCGGTGTGAAAACTTTTAATGTAAGTCGATCATCGACACCGGTCACTCCTCACCGGACCGACGGGTCCAATTCTCTCTTGTCCGAGACTCCGAGCTGGCCAGCTTGACATAGAAAGTCCATTTTTTTTTGGGGCAGAAATCCAGAAGATACTCCCGGGCGTTCGTCACAATTTGTCACATGAACAACTCGATGGTCATCCTCTTCGCCTTCAGGTCTTTTGTTTGCGTTGCCCAGTGAGCTCGAGTACCTCGGTTGTCTGGTACTCCAGAATTGTTGCCGCGTAGGGAACCGTGGGGCTAACAACGGCTTTCATTTCACATCTCATGGGTTGCCCCGACACTGCTGTTAGCGGAGATCCAATTAAGCATTAGGAAAAGGGTCATTTGAAACAAATTGGGATGGAGATTGGACCTCAGCAATTAAGTGTCGATCATCAGCCCCTTTACTCTTTAGGGACAGAGCATCGGAAACTCGACTCTCACTATTCTCTAGAAGGCCCGAACCGATTTCTTCATCCTGTAGTGGTCCCAACTTATTAAATTTAGAAGAATTATGTGGGTAGTGGATGGGGAATGGAGGAGGGCACTTAATAGCTGAAAAAGTATAATTATCCACAGTGAAAAATTTAAACATAAGTGTGTTCGCATAGTTCTACACTTTGAAGAAAGATTAAAAAAAATGTGCCTAAATCGCTTAATGACAGTGTATATAAAAGCGCACGCCTGCATGCGTACGCCTTTGAAAATGAGGATCGAAACAGGCCGAAAGAGCGGATGAAGAACGAGGGCACTTGACGGGCAAGACACGAGCCGTATATCGACTCGAAAGCGATCGGAACTCCTTAAAGATTGGAGCGTGGAGAGAAATGGTCCCTTTCTCGGCTGTATCCTTGGATGATTCGATTATGATGCTGTCGACATTGCAGCTCAGCGTGGACAAAAGTGCTAGGAACCCATGTGCCTTGCCTTTCTTACCGCAGAAGAGAATGTGGCCGACACTGTTCCTAAAGAGATAACCGCTGCTTGAGGCCAATTATTGGAAAGCACCGATCGCGTGAAAAGCTACTCTCGATTAAGACCATGCGCACGCGTCAAAAAGGTTGAACTCAACCGATTCATGGACTTTAAGAGAGTTACGTGGTCTTTTAGATATTTGAGTCTTTACGGTTGTGCCCTTAGATTATTAGAAAAATTCTATATCTTTCTAACTTTTTGATATGTACAAACAAAATACTTATGAGTCATGTATGTACGACAAGCAAAAAAAAGAAAAAGAAAAGTCAAATTAGACTTTTCTTTTCTTGAAAAAAAAAAAAAAAGGAGGGGCGGTTAGCTCGCTAGCGACGTCCTTTGGGCTATCATAAGGGTCCTATACCTTGCATGGATTCTTAGTTTCTGACCACTTGGTAAGCTCATTACATCCCACCAAAATTCTATCAGTTGAGATGTATATCTATACAAGATACATTGTAACTAGAT
Organism: Eucalyptus grandis; assembly: GCF_016545825.1. Classification (NCBI taxonomy): domain Eukaryota; kingdom Viridiplantae; phylum Streptophyta; class Magnoliopsida; order Myrtales; family Myrtaceae; genus Eucalyptus; species Eucalyptus grandis. The sequence continues at coordinate 27,578,636 of NC_052615.1, read as the reverse complement.
ATTTATTCTGAGATTCGCTTGATCTTGTGAAGTACAATGTATCTCGTTAATACTAGGCTTGCCACTTTGGTGATCAAAGTACATTTATCTTGAAATCCTTACCTGCCCTTTTTTTACCTCCCTTCATTTGTCGGTTTTCTTGAAGATTGACTTACAGGTACAGGTAAACTTATGACTGGACGCTAAAATTGGACCGATAGATGCAGTTAAATGACAGCAAAATTGGTAGGTTTCTCGAGGTCAAGATCAGTCAAAAGAGAAGATCAATTTGTTCTTTTGGTTGGCCGAAGCAAAGAGTGCTGGTATGAAAATGGAATTTTAGCAATACTGAGAAATCTGAGATAGGACAGCAATGACATTAATAAGACCAACGGCATTTCATTAACCAATCATCGTTACATATGTAGAGATGAAAATTTTCATTGAAGATATAAAATTTCTCCGCCATTTGATTTAATCAGTCAATATTCAATTACTTAATAATGGAAATCCATTTGTAAAAGAAAATACTATGAAAATACTTTCTGGACTTATGTTTCTCCATATATTTTGATATCGTTGATGAAAATCAAGTAATAGAGGTTGCATGTCTATTAAATCGAGTTATTAAAGTAGGAAAAGAACTGAAAATTTCCAATTGCGTTGTGAATCAGAGGTTATATATCCATGTCATTTGATATCAATAAGATTTGTTTTTTTTTGGGTCAATAAGAAATTTCCATTCATTATCAAAATGATACATGAAAGGGAACCTTAAAAGTCAAAGTAACATAGCAAGTTCATAGACTCTAAAACAAACAAAAACTATAAATAAGGCATTTCATTAGAGCATGATTGTCGGAGATAATCACAGACTTGTCTTTCAATAACAGATTTGAGATTACATCTAAACAAAAGGATTGACGGCCAATCACCGAATCTCACAGCACCATCAGTGACAAGCACATGCCTGGATCAACATTTGTAATTACTACTTTGCCTTTTGGTGGTGTACGTTGAGGTTTGGTGTTCTTAACAACATCACCATATGGGGACATCATAAACATGCTGGAAAAACTCAGATTTGACACCTGTGACACCCGTGAGAGTGGGCTCTTAAGCCAATGAGAAGTGCCAAAAATCTAAATGAAAATGGGTTGATGATCATAGATTTGACATCAACACTGGGCTGTGAACACCATTAAAACGGA